>NC_081194.1:50500655-50628155 GCF_902713425.1 Acipenser ruthenus | reverse complement strand
TAAATATAACAATACAGTATATCAATTCACTGCAGGCATTAAAATGATTTCAATGAAAGAGTCTTAGGTCATAAATATATTGTATTTAATCCTTGTTTTTCTGCCCGCTTACCGATCAGGAGGACTGAAGATCGTTTTGATTTAATACAGATCTCCAATAAGTTTTTTTTTGTTTTATAAAAAAAGGGCAAACTGGCGTAAATCATAAACTAAAACATATATGTAAGCTGTCCATCAAACTGCATCTATAATCATCAGCACAACAGTGTGCAATATGGATACATTTGTATTGTACTTTGCAGTGTTTTTTATCAGATGATTAATGAATGCAGTGAACAGCAAACAGGTAACAGGAAGAGGGTTAGAGACACTTCCAAACAGCTGCTTGCTATCATTGTAATTTGAATCAGCTTCATGGTAAATTCTACTACTGTCTTAGGAATTTGCACTTTGTACTACCCAACAATACAAATAAATAGTGAAGCCATCAGTGCAAATCATCTTGAGTTGTTAAAGTCTTGCAAGTAAGTGGCTTAAATGCTGGGCGTAGAACTGAAGATTCAGATGTCAAGGCAGATAGTTCTGTCTCCAGTCAGAGCAAGAATCAATGTCAAACACAGCAAACAGCACCATGATTTCTCGATTTAAAAAAAGTAGTACATATCAAGTACTGGCTTTAATTGTCATGTCACACTCTCTTTTTAATCATTTTTTAATAAACATGTACGATTTGGTTTTGTAGCACAGCACAGATGTCATCTTCTTAAGAGGAAGGCCTTTTCCTTCCATCTGATTTGTATAATTCTTTCTTGTATCATGATAAAGATAGGAGGTGCTGGTTTATTGTTGAAGTGGCAAATGAATATTTTTTTCAACAGTGTTGCTTCCTTGACACCAGAATGCACGTGGGAACTCTCCTGAGGATGCAGCTCCAACATCACCCTGTATATACTATATATTAAAAAAAAGCTAAATCTTACCAGAAGTGTACTAAGACATGTCATGGGGCCAAGCTGTGGTAGCAGTTACAAGAAACTGGCCACCCTTACCTGTTTCATGCCTTTGTCTCTCAATTAATTATGTTGAAATGTTTCCGCTTATCATATTAAAAATGTATACAAAAACACAGTTCTTATACAGTACATCTAGAATTGATTTTGAAATCCTTCTCTGTACTGATAGGATTGTCCTTCAGTCTGCACTCGTATGTCAAATCAATCAGTCATGTATGGGATGTGCTTACATAGTGCAGGCTTTAAAAGTTAAGGGTGATCATATATTCTGTTTGCAAAAATCTCAGCATAATGTTGAATTCATTTAAATATTTACAGCACCTTCAAAGTTTACCCAGACATTCCATAAAGCTTTTTAAATTGTTCACACCCTGTATCCACTGCTGGTAGAGGTAAAGTCATGATCAAATGCTGGTGTCTGGGACCGCTGTCTATCAGCGTACCTGGCCGTGAACCATATGCGAAAGCTTCCTGTGATTCCCCTACTGCCATTTCATAAACACATCCTCCAACACGGAGGGCTCTCATGCTTGGAAACTCCCTGCAAATACAATCCCTGGCCATCAGCCCAAATTCAACCACAGCATCCGCTCCAATGCTTCTCTGAATATCATTGAGAACCATCTGACAAGCACTAGCAGGAGATAACCCCTAGAAACAAAACGTTCAGTTACTGAATATCCAGCATCATTTTACCGAAATTAAAGTTGCAGTATCTCAAAACCCTGTCAAATTTTACACTGAAATCCTTGATATCTGTTTTATTTCAGAAAAATACGCCTTACTGACAGTTGTAGCTGATGAGAAAACGTTTTAAACTACCTCACAAGATTAAAACATTCTGAAATATGTAATAAATATTTTTCGAATCCTATGCAGTACAATTAAAAAAAAAAAAAAAAACAGCTAACAAAAACATATAGCTGCTTCTTGCACTTCGGAGCATAGGCGATTTTCATCCACAAATTAGTATCAAAGTAGCACGAACTTGATTTCCACTTGAACAGAAAGCATGTCATTTTATATCAAGGCCATTTTATACATAATATTTCAAAACTTAAGCCAATTGTCCACTCTGCAATTGGCTTATTTATGGTAGCAAACTTCTATACCTCAATATGCATTTTCCAGCAAACATAGTACAAAATACAATGTATTAATAGATATTCGAACTACATATAGATGTATATTAAAAGCCATGTGATTATTAGATTTGTAGTAAAATGGAATGAAAATTACATCAGCTTCATCAGCTGAACATGAAAAGCTAGGGCAAAAACACACAATCTTATCTCCATCGCCTGTGTCAATATATACAGTATATATAAATGTTTAAAAATAAATAAATAAATAAACGTGCATTTCTAAAACCTGCAATAACTTACACAATTTCTGATCATGTTAATTAAATATAAACACAACCTCCATATAAAAAGTGCCTATTCTTACCTTTGTGCTACATGTTTGGTTAAGGTAACCACCAAGTTGCTTAATGAATACAAGACGTAAAACAATACAGTTGCTGCAGTGCAACGGGACCCACCAAGTAGAGCATGGGCACAAAATCCAACCCATAAGATCAAAGACAGTATATAGACAAGGAGACGAAACATGAATCAGTCTGCAGCATTTTTATACCTTTACACCTCATTTGTGATTGTAAAGACAGCAGATCTATAGGCATGATAGAGGGCTAATAGTAGGCGCTTGGCAGGTGCTTCTATATCAAAGACCATGCAAATCAATAAAGTTTCATGAAGAACCATTTCAGAATGAATGGCTCCATGGGCCACAGACTTTCCTGTAGATTTCTACACCTAATTTATCTGAGGGAAGAAGAGGTGGTTTGGTTGAGGGACAGTCACAATCATAAAAACTGCTGTGACTTTTCCTCACAGGTCAGTGGAAGAAATACTTATTATGTTGTTTTTGTAAAGTTAATTGTTTTCGTACTTAATGCTAACTAAGTCTAGTTTGGTTAGCACTTTTGAACTTTTCTATGTTCTTGTTTTGTTATAAGCTTTTTGTGTTACAAATGATGGTATGGGATCACCTTAATATGTGGCCGCCAGAGGGCCTTGTATACACTGAATTGGAGAAATTTTGGTTCCCTTTCAATTTGAAGATGACCACCAATGTCATTACGTATGGGATATCCTGCCCATTGGGTAGGTATCGCTGAGCAATATATACCAGAGCTGGGATGATGCACTCGGTCCTGCCCACCGAGGGAATAAAATTGTCATCCCGAGGAAGCCATTTCTCTTTTTCCTTCTCAAGATGGGACGGTAAGACCTCTGTGTTGAGCTTAGCGTATTGATAGAAAAGAGCTCCTCAAGTCGAATTGAGTCAATTGTATTTCCCTTGTATTCGTGCTGAAAGCTGGCTCGATGCTTTCCTGGAATCAACAACTTTGAAAAGACCGAGGCTTTTTGCCTTTCTGTCTTTCAGCGGCCTCCTCAGTTGCGTGGTTGGCCGCTCTTTGTTATCTGTCTGTCGTGTGTGTGCAACTAACTCCTTGTGCAGTCACCCGCGAGTGGTTGTCTATTTCTTTCTGAGAGTACACAGTTCCTCCAGAGGGCTAGGCCTTGCCGTATCCCCGCTGTTGAGTGACTCTTCTAGCCGTGATCTTCTCCACGGGGCTAGGCCATGCCGCATCCCCACTGTCGAGTAGACCTCGCCGGCTGCGAAGGCCTGCCCACCTCGGTGAGTAGGGCCTTGTAAACAAACAGTGTGCTCTCCCCTATACTATCTATTCTACCGTGGTTTTTGCTGTCTGCTTCAACCCGCCTACCATGGCTTTGGTCCTTGTGTCCCCCTGGTGCACGCTGCCGCCACCCCCCTCCCCCGGTGCTTTGGTACCGTGGAGCACGCATAGCCCTTGGTACTTAGGTATCTTGGTGCGCAAAGTGCTCATTGCATGCGGCACACGGTACCCAGCGCTACAGTGTCGGTGACCAGTCACAGTGCTGCACAGTACTCGGTGCACATGGTGCACGGTGCTTGGTGCCCACTGCTACAGCGCTAGTGCACGAACTCATGGTGCTGCACGGTGCTGCCCGGTACGCTGTGCATGCGTTGCCCATGGTACAGGTCACACCAGCAGCAAACAACTGGGCCCACCTGGCAGTCAGAGGGAACACAGGACGTGGCCATCCCACACACCAGCGTCACAGGAGGCGTTTCCAGGGCAAGTGGACTAAACAGCCACCCCAAACTGCCCCGCCACAGCCTCAGCAGCCCGAGCAGGGCCCCTGAAGGCTAGCAGCCTCAGACCCCCTTTTTGGCACAATAGCTGCATTACTGGCACGCTTGCACCTCAGACTCCTGGGTGCTCGCCACCATGCAAAACGGTTACACGTTTCAGTTCTGCTTGGGACCTCCTCCCTACGGGCGATGCACATTCCCGGAGTGGTGAACTGGGCAGTGGACCTCCTCTCCAGGAATGGTCCGCATCTCTCAGAGTGGCGACTCCACTCTCAGATAGTGAAGAGCATTTGGGAACGGTTCGGGAAGGCGCAGGTCGATCTCTTCGCCTCTGCAGAGATGACGCATTGCCCCCTGTGGTACTCCCTCCACTGCTTAGGCGGTCCACTCGGCGTAGACGCCCTAGCACACAAATGGCCCAAAGCTTTTTGTACGCTTTCCCGCCTATACTGCTGCCCCTGGCCTTTCTTGGAAAGGTCCGGTTAGAGGAAGCATCAATTCTCCTAGTGGCCCCTAAGTGGCCCAGGAGAATCTGGTTTTCAAATCTGTGCCAGCTGTTACACGGCCAGCCCTGGAAGATGCCACTGCGCTTGGATCTCCTCGGTCAGACGAGAGGCACTTTCTGGCACCCGGAACCAGGCAGGTTCCGACTATGGGTCTGGCCCCTGAAAGGGACGGCTGGTTAGCCCTATGGCTATCAGGTGTGGTTGTGGGTACAGGTACTAGTTCTTTGTACATCTATAAGTGGAGGTATTTCCAAGCTTGGTGTCTGGCTGGAAACCATGACTCAATATATTGCCCTATGCCAGTCATCTTACAGTTTCTGCAAGAATTGCTTGATGCTGGTAGGTCACCTTCCACTTTGAAGGTGTATTTAGCAGCTATCTCTGCATGCCATACCCCCCGTAGACTCTGTGCCTCTGGGTGCGCATTTCTTGGCTATCCAATTTCTTAAAGGCGCTAGGCGATTACGCCCTCCCAGGAGGACTGTTCTCCCCGAATGGAGCCTTAATATTGTATTGGAGGCTCTCATGAAGGCCCCGTTTGAGCCCATACACTCCATAGAGTTTAAGTACCTGTCTATGAAGACAGCCTTCCTCTTAGCTATCACCTCCGTAAAGCGGATCAGTGAGCTGTAGGCGCTGTCTGTACACAGCTCCTGCATGCGTATTTGGGAGGATGGCAGTAGAGTGTCTCTGCGCACCAACCCTGCTTTCCTCCCCAAGGTGATCACAGCCTTCCACATTAAACAGTCTGTGGAACTGGAGTCCTTCCATCCACCTCCTTTTGCTTCAACGGAGGATGAGAGATTGAATTTCCTCTGCCCAGTGCGGGCATTGAGATGCTACGTGCATAGGACAAGAGTGCTGCATCAATCTGACCCTAGGACAGCCCCTCTCTAAGCATCTGTCACATTGGATTGTGGACACAGTCTTGACTGCTTATAATGGTGCTGGCTTGCCCCCACCTGGTAGGGTAGTCGCACACTCCACTAGAGGGTTGGCTATATCTTGGGCCCTCTTCAGAGGAGCCTCAATGTCTGATATTTGTACTGGTAGACCCTGCCCTGCCTTCATTAGGCACGAGGGTCATTGAGGGTGTAAGTTTACACGGCTAACCCCTGGGTTAGACTATGCTGGTGAGTCCCTCATATGCTTCTGTTCCTTCTCCCTCACGACGGCTCTGGTGTTCATCATCCCACACGTAATGTCATTGGTGGTCATCTTCGAATTGAAAGGGAATGTTAGGTTACTTACCGTAACCCTGGTTTCCTGAAAGAGAAGACGACCATCAACCACGAGGTTGCATCGGTCGCCCTCACAGGTTTGATGGAAAAAGAGAAATGGCTTCCTCAGGATGACAGTTTTATTCCCTCGGTGGGCGGGACCGAGTGCATCATCGCAGGAAGGGGCCTATCGGCAGCTCTGGTATAGAGAGCTGAGCGATACCTACCCAACGGGCAGGCATATCCCATACATAATGTCATTGGTGGTCATCTTCTCTTTCAGGGAACCAGGGTTATGGTAAGTAACCTAATGTTTCGGATCTTGTATGCTTTTCCTAAATAAAAGTCCCTCTTAATCATTGTTGTTGCTAAAACAGAAAAGTTTTAAGCTCCAGCAGTCAGTGTTGGAGCTCATCAGGTAATTGTATTTTTTTTATATTTTACGGCCTTTGTACAGATAGACAAATGTGGTTAAAAAGGTACCATTGTTTTTGAATGAATCCCTCTTGTGGATTCAACACCTTATTGCAGAACAATGCACAATAGTCACCTCCTTGCTGGAAAATGACAGGAAACGGATGTCAATGAAGTATAATGTACCTGTCCAGTAGACAACCCTGATATACAATCATTGCAGGCTAGGTGTCACTGTAACCAATGCACATTTGGGGGACTTCTCTACTTAATTTTACCTAATGCATCTTTATTTTTTTGCTACAAACTCCTTAAGACACAGAATATAAAGGAAAAAATTAAATCATAGACTGAACACAATATCTTGAAACCACATTCAGTCAAGTTAATTGTCACAAGTAATGAATAAAGCCAATACAAAAATATTATTAAAAAAGGGTGTGTGACAGAGAGCGAATGAATCCGAATCAACAATCTCCCTCTCGACATGTGAGGATGCTGTACAACAGGAACTGTGCACCTCTTACTGAATGGTTGGGCAGTTCATTCCAGGGCAGTCAGAAGCCGGCCATTCAGGGGAGTCACGGTACCAGGAGTCATTGCCCTAGCACGGTGAGCGAAGTGTAAGTCATGAATTGGAGGAGACTAGCTATTGGAGGGGGGGGGGCTTAGGGTACTTTAGGAGGATATGGCGGCATAATCGGTTCCTTTGTTATGGTTAATGGGAGGAAACAAGGACTGTGGAAACTTGAGTGGAGTGTCTAATTCTATTGATGAACTGTCTGTATTTGTCTTTGTCAGAGAGCGCTGCACCTGCACAAAGAGCACAGTCTGGAGACATGTTTTTGTGTCTGTGTTGCATGTTTGTGTTTGTCTTATTATTTTGGGACTGCAACCCCTTTTGTTATATGCTGGCAATACCCATTGTTGGGTAGAGCGAACCTTATTATTTGACGGTCTCAAACCAAGGAAAAACACAATTAAAGTGCTGTTTGAACCGTAACTTTGTGTCTGTCGTTGTTGGAGCACCTACATCTACGTTGTGGGTTCAATCCCCAGTGGGGGACACTGCTGTTGTACCCTTGAGCAAGGTACTTTACCTAGTTTGCTCCAGTAAAAACCCAACTGTATAAATGGGTAATTGTATGTAAAAATAATGTGATATCTGTATAATGTGAAATAATGTATAATGTGATATGTTGTAACAATTGTAAGTCGCCCTGGATAAGGGCGTCTGCTAAGAAATATACATCACCTGTACACCTGAGCACTGCAAACCACTCATTCACAGGGTGTTAACAACAATTTAATATGAAATTGACTAACATTATTCAAGTCTAGTGTGAAGACATTTTGCTCTGTGGTGGAAACAACAGTCACTGCTGAGTTTGGCAGGTGAAGGCAAAAAGTAATAGGCAACAGCATTTTAGGACGACCACGAAGGGGGGAGGGCGATTCAGGGTTATTTTGATTAACTCTGTTGAGAGAACTTTAATATCTCTATAAGGAGTACATTCTTCAATTTGGTTAGCAATGTCTGATTATTTTCTCCACAGCAGCAGAGCCTACTAGCAAATTGAATTAACAATCTCCATGTACATTAGTATTGTGGAAAAACATATAGCATTGGTGCACACAGCTATAGACTGGCTGTGTACTGGTAATTCTGCAGCATCACACTGTCAGGCTCTGTCACCAATTTTTTACTATGCCCTGGGAGGGTCTCCAGTGCCCTCTCTGATTTCACTATCTCACTAGCTTTCTGAAGGTTCAAGGCTGCCATCCAGGATCAGTTTCATAATGAAAACGCTTTGAGCTCCATAGTAATACAGTGAATTTAAACATACGATCAAATCCTGATTTACATTTTGTTATGTCCCAGTTCTTTTGTATATAATTAATATTTTATCTTGTAAGACTGACAACTCAGATTGCAGGGCTACAGACAAACTTTTTGGCCTAGGAGCCAATGGCTCTGTGGCAGAGTGAACGCCCCGCCAAGGTCATGTGTGTGTGTGGGGGGATTAAATTCCTCCCTGCCAGAAAACACATGGGAATGTGGCTGGAGTCGTAAAAATGGTGTATAAAAATTGTAATCACGGGTAATGTCAGAGAATTAGTGTCAGAGAAGGTGGGTTAGTTTAATGGTCATTGGTGTTAGTGTTTCGTGGTGTGTGTTGTGCTGTATGTTTTGTAAGTTTTGTGAAAACTGTTTGTTTTGGCCATTGTGCCTATTTATTTGTGTTTTGTGTTTAAAATGCTTTATTAATAAAAGTGCACATTAGTGCTTAAACCTGCAGCTTCTGGTGTCTGAGTCTGACTTCCTGGTAGAAACAGCATGCCAGTGACACTACCCTGTCACAGGATCCTAGGCCAAAAACATTGGTCACCAAATCCAATTGTTGGGTGTCACATTGTGAGCATGTTGGTTCCTACTATATTCAATTGCTTAAAATACAACAACTTACTAAGACACTAAAGTGACAATAAAACAGTAACTTAATGTCTGTACTTAAATTACAGTGCCTGCTTCTTTGGCTGAATAAATCATCTAACTAGGAAAGCTGCTGTGCAATTAAATCATCCCCAAAATCCTGAAGGTAAATAATATAATCTATTGCATCTGGGATAGATCCAGCTTGACTCACGGTAAAACTTAATTTAGGCAGCCTATGATTTGACTGGTGAAAGACAACATTGGTTTATTGGAGATCACAAAGAACACTTTTTTTCAGCTTGATACTGTAATCTTTTGCTTGTGTTTTATGTTTCATTTGCCAACTGCTCGCTATCACCTGGGGTCGCCAGCTCTGCCTCTCCCGGCTTGCCTGTTTGCCACTGCCCAGGGTTGCCCGGGGCTGCCAGTTTGCCACTGAACGAGGACCTACTGGAATTGGTTGGGAGACCAATCTTGGGGCTGCCAGCCCAGCCTGGGCAGTCCGTTGGATTAAATAAAGCAACCTTGTGGCTTGACTGGTTCACTAAATTCTTCAAGATCCACAAAAGGTTCCCTGTGACCCCACCTCACCTCAACAAATTTTTCCACAGCTAGCCAATCAGAAGTGATAGGAGTGGGATTGTCACAAAGACGGCCGGAGTGGGTGGCGTCAGACCAGATGCAGGAAATAAAACAACAGAGAGGTGTGGTTTGGTGAATGCTTTCGCTCAGCATTTAATAAACAGAACAGAAAATAAAAGGTTTGAAACAACAAAACACAGGACACGGCACTTGAGGCCAAAATAAATAGACGAACAAAACGGACTAGACAGACAAACAAACACGGTGAGCAGATAACACTTACTATTATTTTAACAATTACTACCTCCGTCTCCAATCCCGTTCTCCACTCACCGAACACCCAACCCCGAGTGAAAGCTATGTGTCTCTATATATACTGTTGTGCTGGGATTCAATTACTAATTAATTATTCACTTGAATCCCAGCCCCTGTAGAACTCCCCTTTTTTTCCCTCTGGACACTTATCACTCTTCCTTAAATGCGCTTTACTTGTGTTTATCTGCCCCCTATTTTACTGCATTTAATCTTTTACTTTAGTGTTATTTAATCTGTAGTATTTTGTATTTAATTATATCCTGATGTAACTATCACTAACAGTTATCTGCTCCATTATTGAATCATATTTGGTCATACTTGTACTTGCTAGAACCAAAGTCATTGTATTTTTATCTTGCTCTTAATTGTATTATTACTTGTACTGTGATTCTTGAAATGTATTTTTGTTTACGACTGTAAGTTGCCCTGGATAAGGGCATCTGCTAAGAAATAAATAATAATAATAATAATACACAGAAGACCGCAAGTTTCTCACAGGTGGAGGTCGGACACGAACCTGGGACTCCCCGCTTTGAAGCATAGCGCCGATACCGCTGTACAAAAGAGCCGGGCTTCCTTGCAGGAGCTGGTATCGGGCTTATGGCTTTATATTTGATTGAGTCACCTACCCGCTCTGATCCCTACCCCCGTGCACGCTACAATGTATATCGAGGCAGTGTGGTCCAGTGGTTAAAGTCCAGGGCTTGTAACCAGAAGGTTATCGGTTCAAATCCCACTTCTGCCGCTGACTGACTCACTGTGTGACCCTGAACAAGTAACTTAACCTCCTTGTAGTCCATCTTGCAGATGAGATAAAGTGAGTTAAATCAATGTCCTATTGTAAGTGACATAGTCACAGTCTACCTCTCTAAAGCGATTTGTGATGGTGGTCCACTATGAAGGGCGCTATATAAAAATAAAGCAGTGTGGAGTAGTTGTTAGGGCTCTGGACTCTTGACCAGAGGGTCATGGGTTCAATCCCAGGTTGGGGATACTGCTGCTGTACCCTTGAGCAAGGTACTTTACCTAGATTATATATACGGGCAAAGTCTGAAACTGGACAATCAGCAGATTGCCCTGGCGATTCGTGAATTTCCCTGTCAAAGTCCGAAATGAATCACAAGGATCTTTCATTCCGGGTTTTGCCCGCACAGATCTAGGAGTGCCCAACAATGTCCGGTCAAAGTCTAAAATGAATCTCATGATCTTGCATTTCATCTTTTCTAGGGACAGAGACAGAGCTACGATTGAAGAGCTTGTTTTAAAAAGAAAAAAAGTTACAATAATTTTTTTTTGCAAAACTCCAAAAATGCTTATTCAAAAGTATTCATACCCTTTGATGCTATGATAGTATTGTTTACAAGGTGCTAGAAATTTCAATATGATAATGTAGAACCTAATTCTAGAAAAGTGTTAGGCATAGGGTGATTGCTATCATTACCAATAAGTCTATTTGGGAAAAAGCAAAGAGCTATTTGAAGATCTTAGGCAGAAAATTATTTATTGTCATAAAGCTGGAGAAGGATACAAGAAGATTTCCAAGCATCTGAGTATCCCAATTTCATCTACTGCTTCTATTATCAAGAAGTACAAACAAAAATCGAGCTATTTGGTCACGCTGATAATCGTTTGGAGAAAATCTGGTGAAGTGTACAAAGAAAAGAACACCATACCTACTGTCAAGCATGGAGGTGGTAATATCCTTCTATGGGGCTGTTTTTCTTCTAATGGCGCAAGAAATTTAGTTCCAATACGCGGTAAAATGGATTCCATAGCATACCAAAAGATTTTGGCCAACCATCTAAAACCCTCCGCTACAAAACTTGATTTCAAGCGTAACTGGACGTTCCAACACAACGACGATCCAAAGCACACATCAAAATCTACTTCAGAATGGTTAAAGAAGAATAAAATCAAGGTTCTGGAATGGTCTAGTGATTTAAATCCGATTGAGAATCCGAAGAAGGCTGTGCACAAGAGAAGTCCTCGGAACTTGAATGAACTGGAACAATTTTGTGTTGAAGAATGGTCAAAAATCACTAAAGAATCATGCCAAAAGCTCATTGACAAATATCCTAATCATTTAAAAGAGGTTATTATTGCTAAAGGTACCTCAAATAGCTATTAATTTCATTTTCCTTGTCAGGGTATGAATACTTTTGAATTAATATTTTTGGAGTTTTACAAAAAAAATGCTGAAATAAATAATTGTAGGAATCTATTTCTTCTAACTTTTTTTCCTCATCCACAAAAGCAAAACTTTTGCTACAAAAGATTTTTCCTATAATTATTTGTTTTTGATAAATTTCTAGAAATTATACACTTCCATTGGGGTATGTAAACTTTTGACTACAACTGTATATTAGTGCTGGGAAGAACATGGGATTTTCATGTTCAGATATTCACTCATAATTTAAATATTCGTTTGGATATTCGTTTGTTTTCAAAAAGTAATAAAAGCCATTATATTGCTTAGAACGCAGGCAGAGACAGCATAGCAGCAGGAGCAGGGGGGCAAGAGCTCTGCCTGTAAATATTGTGGTGTTTTGTGTGTGTTTTGGTGGTGGTTGACAGGGATGGGGTTAATTCCTGCCCCTGCCAAAAAGATGTGAGAATGTGGCTGCTCCTTGATAGAATAATTGTTGCTAATTGTGAGCAGCCACATTCTATAAAAGGAGAGCCCAGTGCACCATTAAGGGAGAGGGCGTTTGGTGAGTTTTTGTTCTGTGTGTTGCTGTTTGTTGAAAAGACCTGTTCAATGAAGGTGAATGCCCAGCCTGACAGCAGTTTTTGTTGTGTATATTTGTGTATTTTTTAAACCTTTTGTTTTGGCCCTTGTGCCTTTTGATTTCTGTTATTTATGTTTATTAAAGTGCGCGTTATCGCTTGAACTGCAGCTTCCCTGTGTCTGAGTCTCCTTACCTGACAGTAACACCTGGGCCCACAGCGCTATCGTGTCACACTTGATGTCAGAAGAGGGATCACAATGCCGCCGGAAGACTCAGGCCAGGAGGAGTACTGCAGGTACATTTTTTTTTGGGGGGGGGGGGGGGGGGACATGGAGAATTGGGTTTGCTGGGACTCTGACACATTATTATTATTATTATTATTATTAGTTTATTTAGCAGATGCCTTTATCCAAGGCGACTTACAGAGACTAGGATGTGTGAACTATGCATCAGCTGCAGAGTCACTTACAATTACGTCTCACCCGAAAGATGGAGCACAAGGAGGTTAAGTGACTTGCTCAGGGTCACACAATGAGTCAGTGGCTGAGGTGGGATTTGAACCGGGACCTCATGGTTACAAGCCCTTTTCGTTAACCACTGGACCACACAGCATCCCAATTCCAGCATGAAGGTGGACTTCAGGACATCCTCGAGGAACAAGGTGGTGCTTCGCCTGTGGGGAGTTCGGACACTCTGTGGCCTGCTGCCCCCTTCATGGCTAAGAAGCGTGGCCACGTGTCCAGAAGAGGATGAAGGGGAGGAGTGGTCGTGCCCAGAGAAGGCCAGAGAGGAGGGAGTTGCCTGCCCAAAGGCCAGAGAAGGAGGAGTTGCCTGCCCAAAGGCCAGAGAAGGAGGAGTTGCCTGCCCAAAGGCCAGAGATAGAGGAGCTGCCGTCCTGCATGCCAGAGAGGGAGGAGCTGCTGACATCTCCAGTGACCGAGGGAGAGCCGCACCATTCTCCAGTGACTGAAGGAGAGCTGTACCAGTCTCCAGATATAGAGGGAGACTACCTGCCGCAGATATGGAGACTGATATAGATGGAGACTACCTGCCACCGATATGCACCAAACTTCTTCAAGTTCAATGAGCAGTGCTGTGTGATGCACTGCCATTACAGATTCTCACCTATGCAGGGTGAACCAGGCAAGAGTGGATTGAATACCGCTGGCGTCAAGTTGATTAATCTTTTTTGGGGACCAACTGGGAGCGCTGCATTGCCCTTTGCACTCCTGCAAGCTTAGGGAGTCTGCTGGGGCAAAACTCAACTCAATGTAACTAAGCTCAAAGTATGCATGTGCAAACTTCTATCATATGCAATGGAAGTCGTATCTGTTATCCTGCAAGGCCAAATTTCCTACTGAATTTAATTCTGTAATTCTATTGCATTACAGGATATGTGCAGGGAGACTATAAAATGTTACTTTATTATGTTGTGTACTGTTTTCACTGCTCCCCATTAATTGTGAATTTGAACTCCAATACTACACATTATTCCCTTTGCCCTAACAGTCCCACACGCTTGTTTTGTGCTGACAGTTTTTTAAACATTTGCTTAAATTGGGACAGCACACAAGAGGATTTGGGGGACACCAATGACTGCTTCAGACCGACACGAAGAAGATGGCTGTATCATCATAAGGATCATCATATTAGCCACCCGTTAGTCGCCTTTGATCTGAATTACTCCAAAATTGAATCTACACACCTTTACATGAAGGGTCATTGCAATAATTCAGGTTTTGGAACAATTGTGGCACCGAGAATAACCTAAAAGATGGTTTCAACACAGCCATAGAAGATCAAAGTCAAGGTCACACAACATATTCCCCTGGTGACTTTATATAACTAAGAGGTTTAAAGCACTCCTTTAGTCTTAACTTAACTCTCATAATAATGCCAAACAGAGTGTAACCCTGTCCCCTGCAACACCAACCTCTCCTGAGAAATATACAAGTAATAATTACCACATATAACAAATGTGATATTTCTTATATCCACTAGAGGCAGTGTTGCAGGAGGACTGGTTACATCCTGGTGTACTACTAGATGTACTTGTGGGTTAGTGATACTGAACGTTCAATTGTGCTACAGGGATACAATCTAAACAAGAAGAATACGTTAATTCTGTTAACTTGATATACTGGTTGTTGCTTTCGTATTTCTGCCTCAGCTACCTTTGCCCCTGTGTTGCCGAGTGTCCTTTTTGCAACTTCTGCGGGTGGGTTCATCATTGAATACCCTACTCCTTTCACATACTGTATGTTTTACATTATGTTTGTGGTGGCAAGCTAAGGATTACAGAAATGCAACTAGATGTTAAGATTTCAACCCCTTAAATACACTGTTACTTATTCAACTATAATACATACATTGGCATGTGTGCCATGTTTGCCAGCTGTTATGACCCTGAAATCAGTGTTGGGCTGAACAAAAAATAAATGAATATTGTTTAGGAGCTGCCCCTCTATAAATATCCACAGAGAAATTAGCAGCCCAACATTATTTAACCCCTTAAATACAACGCATATCATTCAGTTTGGAGCAGATCAAAGTCTGAATAAGAAACGGCCAATAATAAGAAACAGGCGAATAAGAAGACAACTTCAGCCTCGTCGCCTCTGCCACATTATTTTGCAATGCCTTACTCGCTCGCTCGTTAAAACAATAAAAAATATATATGTATTATATCTTGATTATATTTAATTACTTATTTAATTAATTAAATATACCCCAGCATAGGACACTTTTGTAAACGGGGGCTTAATGGCTTTCCTGGTTAAATAAATAAACAACAACGTAATAATAATAATAATAATATTTGGCACCTAAGTCTATGCATATCCAAATGCTGTCCAGGGAAGTCAGAAAAAAATATGTTTAAAGGTAATGCAAAACGGGAAATTTGCAAAACGGTTTACTACACCGACAATTATTACAGTAAAACGAATGGACAAACCGTTAATTTCAACAAAACATACTACTGCACAGTCTTGGGTTTTATTTGTTATGAAATAAATGTTATACATATCTTCAGTTTACATTGCATACTCTTTTCTGACAGCACTTCCACATGACAGCTGCTCTGTTTACGATACTACTTTACAAATCACACACCCTTTTTTCTCCCTCGCAGGCTCAGACTCCTTGCGCTTCACGGCGATTGAATATTAACGTTTGATTGGTGGGCACGCATTGTCAAATAATATTGTCTCCAATCAAAATGAACCATTTGGAAAGATCTCAAACCCGATTGGCTTTTTGAAGATCGTGGTAGGCGTGTTTGTCGACGACTGTGTCACGTTTCAGACATACCGGAAGAAACTGTTTCCGGGAGCCGGGGTGGTGATTTCCGGCTTGCTGAAGAAAGTTGAGCAGGAGCGCTCTGCAGGTTCTTGGATTCTGAAAAATGGACAGCCAGGGCAGGAAAGTGGTGGTTTGTGACAATGGAACCGGGGTAGGTTTTAAACCGGCATTCTTGTTATCATTTTATCTTTGCACTATTTCCATGGGTTTGTTTTGAACGAAGGAAACAGAACCGATTGGAACAGGAAGTAAAGAGGCGAGCTCACTGGGTGGGTAGGCAAAGGAATGTGTCAGTTGCCTGTTATATTTTTCGTGAAAGGGTCATTATATGTCTTGTGTTAATTAAAATGCAAAATACATAATGGCGATGGAGACCTTGTATAGGTTTCTCCCATCCCAACTGCGCACTGCTACTGTATCAGATACGTTCTGGGCAAGCTGTTTTGCTGGCATTGTGCATTGCCATTACTGTACAATGTAGTCATCATGATGTACCGGAGCCAGCAGGCAACGGTCTGTAGGTTGTATGATGTTAAAAAACAAAAAAACAAAAACGAGGCTACATACGTTATATCGTATGCCATCACACCACTAATTTCAGTTGCATGATCCTCCATCATGTATCACTATCCTCACCGATCACATTACAAAACAAAGAAAATGAAATTACATTTAACCTTGTTGAGGATTAGATCATACGGTAGCTAATTCGCTTCTCGCCATATCTTTGCCAAGTTTAGTTTTTCATTTTGAAGCAGTATCTGTCACAGGACATATTTGATGCTGATTTCCTTATTGACAGTAACTGGTACACCGCTGCCTGTGGTACAGGTACGACGGGACGTGGCCCACATGGGACACTTTTGCAATAGCGCGTTTACATTTAAATTCAAGTCATGTCAACATCCCTTGATTAAATGTTGTTTTCAAAGTTATAAGGGACTGGGCGCTTGCATGGTGCCACCGTTTAGTTTTGACAACAGAATTCCGCACACGTTGTGTATGTTATGAATGCAACTTAACTTTTCTTTTGTCCTGCACGATCAGGAATGTATACGTCTTCAGTGGTTAAGTGTAATCCAGAAAACTATGTTTTGCAAAACATGCTTGCTCAGTTGACACCACCCACAGCAAAGTCCTCTTATAGCCCCTGTAATATGAATTAGCATGCAGCTATGTTCATTGTGATGTCCCCATTATCTATCTCCCTTTGTGAATCTGGATGTACAAACTTAAAAAAAAATCACGATTAATACTTAAAATGAACAAGCATAAAATATTTCAGATATTAGTATTCTGGTACCCAGATCCCGCCTTAAAAAAAGAAGTAAGAGTAGTCTGCACAAACCATTTTCAAAACCCATAGAAACACTTGATTCTCCTCTTAGGGGAAATAATGCAAACGCTGAGTATATTTAGGACAACCATAATTCTGAATCAAAGAAAGCATGACCTACAGTAGTGTAGTGGTGAACACTAACAGGTCCCAATGTGATAGTGAACTGTGCAAAATGTGTCACAATAGAAAAAAGTACTAACAACCAGATGTCTTTGACACCTGCATCTGTCTAAATATAGCTGAGTCAAGTGTGTACCAATTCCATAAAAGTAGGACAGCTTGTCCCTGTGGTTCATTTTTATGTGGCACAGATCTACAGTATTTGTAAAAGCAGCCATCGTTTAACAAGGTGATGGTATTTGGGCTACAGTGGTAAATAAAGCAGACAAAACTGGGAGAAAACTTTCATTATTATCCGATGAGTTGACATTGGGATTTGCATGAAAAAAATATTGTGATTGAGGTCCATGAGAAACCCTTGGAAAACCGTAATGTCAATAGTATACCATAGGAAATCTTGTAATGGCGTGTTTTATCAGTGATTAAACTGACTGACTCAAGTTTAAGTGCTAACTTCTATTAA
Organism: Acipenser ruthenus; assembly: GCF_902713425.1. Classification (NCBI taxonomy): domain Eukaryota; kingdom Metazoa; phylum Chordata; class Actinopteri; order Acipenseriformes; family Acipenseridae; genus Acipenser; species Acipenser ruthenus. Next base: position 50,610,507 of record NC_081194.1, on the reverse strand, counting down.
AACAAAGGTTTCTGTATTCAAACACACGCACAGCTGTTCATGCTTCAAATCAAGGGTAAAAATATAGTAGCTGGGGGATTGATCAAAACATAATGGTTGGCAGCTTGTTATGAAGATATGGCTTTGGATTTAAAAGTCAGATATCAGATATTTTGTGTACAGAACATACACATTTGCAATAGCAAATACATTTTACAGCACTTTTATCAACTATTCAGATTCGACCAGCTAGGGCTGTTTAGAGAGCGGAGAGGAAAACTGCAAAGGATGTTCGTTAAATGCATGCAGCAAAAAAGTGCTAGTTTGCAATGCTCAGATGTGTGACTCAGAAGGAAGTGAGATCAGCTTTGAAACCACAAAGCTATGTAGAAATTGTTAAGTGTTCTTTCTCTCTCTGCCCCTTTCAATTTGGAATCTGAATGACCAGTTCTAAGACCATTGGATTCACTGTGGTGTTTGCATTGAGAGATCTCTAACAGATTTTCTGAGGGAGTCTTATGCAGGGGTGTGGAATTCATATTGCCCGACACCCAGGACAACAACATTTGTCTGAGGGACAATAAGGGTTACTGTCATTCTTTACCTGTTGGACAAATAGTTTATATTTTTTTCCCTCACTACGTTTGTTCTGTTGCTAGAAAAACACTCCGGGTAGATTTTTAGAGAGCCACATAAGTTAATGAAAACTGAATTGTGGAAGTCTAGCACATACACACAAAAATGCATACCTTTAAACCTCAAACCAAAACTATATACGCGCATACATATCCCTTTAATTCACAAACCCTCAGTCACACACACAAATGTACTTAAATGAGTGCAACAATATACTACCATAAAAAAAGTCGAATTTGTAGGCATTTTTGCAGGGCCCTTAAAGGGAGGGAGCGACTAATACACTGGTGCGACATATGAGCCGGGTTGTCTAATATTAAACTATTGTACCAGTGCCACAATGGGATTACTACAGCCACGGTTAGTATGGCTCACACGAACTTAACTGTCAACAACCCAATTATTTTTTCAGGATCTACGGCATTCAGGTTATGTTGCTAGGTAGAAACACAAAACCACTGTTCTATTTAAAAGTTTGAATTTGTTAGTCTCAATACCCTTAGTCATTTTGTATGTTAAACGCGAGCTTTCAGACTCTTGTACGTGGAGAAAGAAAAAATGGTTAAAGTTACCAATCTTCGGAATATGAAAACCGTACTTTTTCACTGTTAACATAGTAGCTGTCAGACTCTATGAATTTCCTTATTCCCACCCTGCCGAGCCATTGATTTGTGAACATTCAGACTGAACTCGCCCCTGGGATCCATAGCAAAGAGCTATTGGCAGGGGTGTGCAATTTTTGATAAATATCTTGTCCATGGGACAAAATGCTAGAAACATTTACTTGTCCTTCTTAAAAATCTTCTTGCCCCCTCACCGTTCCACAAAACACACAACTAGAATATAACTTTTAGAATGTTGCTTTTATTAAACAATCAATTAGTGGTTAATAATAATTTTTGCTTCATGAAATCAAATAAAGAAAACGTAATTCAGAACATACTTGCCATAACTGAGCCCATCTAATTTCTGGGGATTATACATGGCAAGTCAGATTTCATGCACCAGGCCAATAGAGATACCTTTTAATATGAGGTGCAGTATTTCAGTATTTTAGGTTTCGGTTTAGATTACCATATACTGTATACCATGATTTTAAAGCGCAGAATTACTGGACAGCAGACTAAATTGCTTTACATAACCAAGAATGCTTACCGACCCGAAAGATATATTTTTTACAGAAGATGTTTCGAGTTCACAGATCTATCTGATGGCGAACTTCTTCACATTACCCACCCGTCAAACAATTTGGTTTAAAATGAAAACCTGAAATGGTACTTACCACATTCTTTCTGATCATACTTTGTGAGTGTTGTGGCTATCACTGATACTTTTACAGTTTTTAGGTATGAGATCACTAAATTACACTTATGGAGACATTTCTAAAGAAAAATGAATTTCCGGGTACATTTTAAAACATATTTTTTACATTCAAAAAGAATGAAAGAAAAACGAGCTGATGGAGGAGGAAAGTGTTTATGGCCTGATGTGGAAAACATTTTGCTTGAATGACTTTAATACATACTGTTACTTGTTCTACATGTCAGTGCAACACAGTGGTACACTTGTAAAGTATGTGTATGGTTATGGTTCTGATTAACAAAACAGAATGAATGTATTTGTTAGAGGTGCAACAATTAATCTCTGCATCGATTACTGATCATCTGTCCTTAAATTTTGGGAGCTTCGATTACATATTGGTGAACCAGCAAATTAGAACCTGGTTTGCGGTCTCCTGTTGCCAGTTAACATTTAAACCTTGAGTGTGTGAGTGCGCTTCTTTTAATGCTAGTACGGTAGATTAGCGTGTTGCTAGGATACACGCTTTAGGCCTCTACATTCGCATTCAGGCAATAGGGTTTTTTTTGTTGTTTTAAATCTACCGATTTTACCTTCTTTTGTTTCAAAGCATATTGATTGGATTATATGGCAATATTATATGAAAATAAACTGAATTTAGTACGATAGTTAAATTAGGCAGGATTTGTGAGATTATTTCAAATGTTTTACTTTGCTTTTGGACATAAAATGTTAACAGTAAAGAACAACCGTAGTTCACACAGAAATTACTTCTGTTAAAATATGGTATTTTCTATTATTATTACAATGTTAAAGGGACATAATGCAGATGCACGCACATTATTTTCAGTTGTTAAAAACTCAAGTCCTTTGTATTTATTTATAATCGAAAGTGTTTTAATTTGAATATAAATTGTGCCTTTTTGTTTGACTATTATGCACAACTGTGTTTTTAGTTATTGGATCTTCTGTTATAAAAAAAAAAACAACTAATGTTTGTTCATTATTTTGAAAAAGTAAAATGTCAATGCATCGATTATCGTTGATAAATACCTATACGATAATCGAATATGAAATCAGCGTGCCGATTGCACCACTAGTATTTGTACAGCTGGAAGTGTAATGCAATTGTACTGAATGCAACACTATGATGTTTTGTTTACTGGATATTAGATAGTGCACTGTTTAGCTAATTTTTATTTTTTTTGCTTTTTTAATTGATGCAAGCAGCACTGTATAATACTTTTCTTTTAAATTTGAATTACCATATAACGGGAAATTTTGGCTGGTATTAAATTCGGCGGATTTGCTACCTTGGTAGATTTTGACGTTTTTTTTAATTGCCATTTTTCACTTGGCACGTTCACAAAGAAAAATGCCACAGTTTTGTGTTTCTGCTTTTAATTTCATTAATTTCATTTAATTTTTTTTAAATAATTGTAGGACAGTATTGCCACATGTGAAAACTTTAACAATAAATTTGAAACAAAAATGCTTTAAATTTAAAATTAGTTAATAGACGAGCATGCACTGGCAAAATCAACTCATTTTTATACGATACAGAACTCATTAATTTTAACATATTGTTTAGGGACGTTGCAATACCTGGGTGTCTTAATAGTAGTATCTACAACGAATCGACAGTAACAGTCCAAAGCTAATTTGTTTTTGTTGCAGACTTTCTAACAAGTCTGGAATACACTGTTTTGGCTGTTACAGTACTTAATTAACCCCTTGTAAAAAAAAAAAGAAAAAAAAGAAGAGAACACAAAACTGCTTAACATAAAGAACAGTCGTACAGGTACCACAGTAGCAGGCGCAGTTAATGCCCGGTCTGCTTTTAATTTTTTCAAGCAAACTGACTTTATCACACTGCCATAGTAGATTTTTCTAGCATTTTATCCCTTGGATAACGTGTTTTCAAAAATTCCAGCTTATGTAATAGATACCGTAAGAAACTGTGCATAAAAAAGGACTGTTGCCTGGAACACTTAAATTCCAATTTAGACTCTCCTGTTTACTTTATGACCCTTGGGTAAGAATTCTTATCTTCCTATGCCTCTGCCCCACCCCAAGTGTGAACACTTAATGCTTGCAGACGGGTCTGTCTGTTTTGATTTGCTGTAGGCAGGCCTGTTGTGACTGGCTTCTTGCATTCTTTCTTGAAGCCTATTATGTGCTGCAACTGAAACACATAGATTACTTGTAGAAGTCAACATTATTGCAAAAATAAACCAAATCGATTTTTAAGTTAGTTGTTTTTTGTTTTGGATATTTGAATTTCAAATATTTCTTGCTGTTTCCAAAATATTGATTTAAAAGGGATTTCTTTTCTTTCATGTAGTATTTTCCTATATAGTTATACAATATTGTCTCGGTCAAACCCTCCATTAGCTCAGCTCAGGGTTTAGTTACAGCTGGGAATTGTACACCAGCATTGCTTTTAGTGCGGCAATATTGCCTTTCGATGTTATGCTTACCTTGATAAATACGTAACTTAAAGTCCATATGTCACCAATTGCACATTACAATCTGATTATATTTTATTAAAGTACACTATAATAGTGTTCTAAAAATATATATGTCATTTATACTTTTGCTCTTTAAGAAATTTACAATATAAAGCTTGTTTTGAGAGCTTCCACCAAAAAGCCCTGATTTCAAATCTTGACATCTGTGACGTCACAAGGGGAAAACACAAACTATAAACATGCATGCATATGTCTATGGCATAAACAAAACGATAATACATACAGGCCTATTTCGCGATGGTTAAACAGTGTCAAAAATACATTTCACCTCAGATAGGCGCAAGGGAATGCATTGCATGAAAAAAAAAATACTGTATTCCGTGAAAGTAAAATCAACGAGTTTGTCAGTGCACAATGCAATGATCACTTCATACAACACGGAACACAGAGACTAAAGCTTTTGTTTGTTGGTTTCTGGCAGGTACAAATTTTACTTTTTCTCTTTTGTAAGACACTGGTACACAAGTTCACAAACACACGCAGACCTTTACAAAGACAAAAAATACATTTTTAAATAGCTGCATCTGTAAGACACTTCATACAGATATAAAAATGATTGCCATAGATTTTTTTTTTCTTACCCTGTGCACTAGTGCTCAATACTACTAGGCATTATCAGTTCTCTGCAAGTGTTGTATTTGTTTTTTCAGACGTCAGATATTATTATTATTATTATTATTATTATTATTGTTTATTATACAATATACTGTTGTCAAATAAACTCTGTGGCCCAAAACTACCCAAAGAAAATAAACATGAGCACGGCTTTCACATTGCTGACTTAATAAATACAGTAACATCAGAGTACTATAAACCAGTACAAACACATTGCGTGCTCAAGAATTCTGATGCAGAAATCAAAAGAATGAATCCACTCATCCAGCTTTTTTAGGTAAGCTTTCGATTTTCAATTTGATCAACAAAGGTAAACATTATTGGGTAAGGGTGTCTGCCAAGAAATAATAATAATTACGTGCAGTTCACAAGGAGGTTAGGCCTATTTAATTTCACTAAATCGGGGAACGCATAAGTGTGTATTTCATGAATGAAGTTGAAGAGCTATACCTGACCATGCAAGTCATCTCGGCCCTGTAATATAAACAATGCTTTATTATTGAAGTGGATGGGAAACGGTAAACTCTATTTGCACGATATAAATGGTAAAACAAACCAAATATAGAAATACAATTTTTTTTTATTATTGCCATAAGCCAGCCGGGGTTAAGTGTATACAAGAATAACATTCAGAATTGCCGACCTGCAGACAAGGGGGCATGTCACTCCCATTCCTCATGCCAGTGTGGTTATTTTCTCCTGCTGGAGGTTCAAAACAGTTCGGAATCGGGCCTCAAACCACTTATTCTTCCTCCCCACAATTTCTTTCATTACACACCACGCTCCCGCTGTCCTTACTGTAATACAGACTACTCCAAAACATCTGAGAAATTCGTAGTGATCGCTTTCACAGTCTGAAGACATGTATATCTCTCAGCTGTTCCTGGTTTGTGTGCCCCTAGTGACGTCACGCCAACTTCGTGCATCATCGGTCCGTTGTCAGTATTTTCCAGAATTATTGATAGTTTTACATCTCTCAGTGCTCTAAAGTTGATCATGGAGATTTAATTTCTTGCTCATTGTGAAAGTAAACCAAGTACGACCCCAAAGCCAAAAAATGATTTTCTGTGTGTGATATGTACTTTAATTGATTCCAGAACTGATATTCACCCTGCACAGCAAGCTACTCTTCCAGTCCCCAGGCTCTTAATGTACTCTATATATATATATATATATATATATATATATATATATATATATATATATATATATTTTTAAGGAAACCATTCTGATTTGAAGATTGGTTTATAAATTGAGCATCTTATCTGTGGAACAGACTTGGGTCTTCTAATGCTGTAACTTTCATGTGTACTCTATGCTGCAGGTGTAACTAATCTGTTCCCTTTCTTTTTTGGCTAGTTTGTGAAGTGCGGTTATGCTGGCTCCAATTTTCCAGAGCACATCTTTCCAGCGCTAGTGGGCAGGCCGATCATCAGGTCTACTGCCAAAGTGGGAAACATCGAAATCAAGGTACAAGTTTTTTTTTGTTTGGCTTTTTATTAAAATAGGATACAGGACTCCAATATTTTTAGTCATGTGGCCAAATTACCTTTGCAGCAGTACGGTAAATATTGACCACCCCAACTAGTTTGTGGTGCATGGGGGTGGAACATTTGTTGCCATTGAACTGTACGTTGTACTGCTTACTTACTAAATATCTTGGTATGCCTGAATAGGTAAGTGTCTGCTGTTTGAGCGTAGGTTTTTAATGAGCCGGTGGCATCCCTGAATAGTTAGTGTCTTGCTTTACAGTCTTTTGCCTGTTTGTGAATAGGTAATGGTTATCCCTTTGGGATGTAGCAAGATATTTAGTAAGCAAGCAGTCTGAGGTAACGCTGGGAGCAAATGTCCCAACCCAACCACTAGAAACCAGGGATGATCCATTAAAAAAGTATAAAGAATGTGGAGTATATCTATCTAATTCATTCACCGTTATTAATTAAGCAGAAGCCAGGTGATTAAACAAGAAATAAAATCTACAACTTTTTGTTATACTTCTATTCTGGCATCTGAGGTGAATGATTTCTACAGTGTGCTGCTTTAAACAGAGCCTGTTCTGTTGAGACAGGTTTAGAAGAAAGGGTTTGAGTTGAGTTTATACCTTTCTAGTGCTTCTTTTCGGAGTGACCTCTTCACTCAAGCTTCTTTTCTGACCACCTGCTTTTGCATTCTCTTTCTTTTTCTTTCTTGACCTGTTGAGGTAGAATAACAAAAAGATGGTAAGTGAGGTTGCGTGTGTGCTGTGCTCAATCCCCCCTTGTTTGCTTGGCCAGAAGAAAGATTTGCTCTGCTTGTTCTTTTCTTAAATTCTGTGTTGTTTTTGTGTGTTTTCTTTTCTTATTTATCCATCCCTTATGGTTTTGCATACTTTGCCTTGGTGAAAGAATTCTTTCTAACTTTATTTTGTTTTTGTTAGCTTGGCTGGTCTATATTACATCTGGTCAGCAAAGTGTATTTTAGATGTGATCTGCAAGTAAAGTACTGCTACTGTTGCTGCTGACTTATCATTTTGAATATTAAAACTGCAGATTTATAACTTTTAGGGTTTGTCTGTGAGAGATTTTTGTAAATGTAGTAATATGACACTACAGGAAGGAAATAGAATGAGAACATCAAATGGTTTATTTGTATCCTGGTTAAACTTGCAGTAGTTCCTTATTTTAAAGCTCAGAAGAGTTTTATTATAATTTAATATGAAAATGAAGTGGCCTGCTGTAGTTATTTTATAGGGCATGAAAGTTAACCCCTTGAATCCTGGATATTACCATTTAATGTACATTCTGGGTTATGTTGGCTACAAATCAAAAACTTTTCAAGAGATTTGGGGAAATTAAAGGGTTAAGTAGATACCAATATTCAAAATTGAGTTGTCTGATTATAACAGAGTGGTTTACAATGGGATTATAGAATTTGTACGCAAATATAAACTTTTAAAGTAAATGGAAATTATCCTTTTATTTGCAAATTACTGTTAATAGTGGGTGCAGTGTTATTTTAAAGGGAAAACCATGGTGGTGTTATGCAAAAAAGGTCCACACAGCACCAGTGTCAACTAACGTGGATTTCTTATTCTTTAGCAATGGAGTAGGCTATGTTTCACCTACTGTACTGTGTGCTTTAGTGCCTTATAACAGAAAATGCATCTTTTGAAATGTAATTGTATGGAATTTGTTCTGACATTCTTAAATGGAATGCATGGATAGTGTATCTGCATGCCAGTTTCTGATTCTGCTCCTGTGAGGCATTAGAGACCAGGCATATCAGGTTTAATCAATTTGCTTCTTGTTTCTTTAATTGCATTTATCTATTTGGAGAACTCATTTCCAGTGGGATGCGGGATAGGCTGGAAATAAGACAATATCCCGACAGCCTTGGCTAAAAAAAAAATCTCCTATCTATCTATCTATCTATCTATCTATCTATCTATCTATCTATCTATCTATCTATCTATCTATCTGTCTCATTTTGGACTTCCTTACTGTCAGGACAATTGTAATTTGTCCAGTACAACCTCATGTAGAAACCTATAGGCTGTGTTGAATAAAGCATTGCAAGGGTTTTCTACTTTTATTAGTAATATTTATTTATTTACCGTATAATTGATGGGCGCACACACAACTTTAACATTTAAGTTGCCCATTAGAGTATTACATTTAAATAAAAGAAATAAAATAAACAAAAACAAACAAGCACATTTTTAAAAATAAAATTCAGATATCACTAATTTAAAAACGGGATGACTTTTTTGGCATGTCAAAATACTGTAGTAGGTACTATATCATCTTGCTTGTGTGGCAGTGCAAGACAGTGCTTAGAACAGTGTTAAATGTATTTTTTACTTGTAAATTTTGGTAGTAAAAAATGAAGGACATCTGGAGCATGTTTTTTTTTTTTTTTAACCCACTTTCCCTTCAATATATTGAACTGGTTATTAAAACTTACGGAGAGTAGTATTGGTCTAACCCACTGTGCTGTGTTTGGATATTGACTAGTTCTCTATGGCTTCCTAGGATCTTATGGTGGGAGATGAGGCAAGTGAGCTACGCTCCATGCTGGAAGTGAACTACCCCATGGAGAATGGGATAGTCAGGAACTGGGACGACATGAAGCACTTGTGGGACTACACGTTCGGTCCCGAGAAACTCAACATCGACTCCAGGAACTGCAAGATCCTTTTGACAGAGCCCCCAATGAACCCCATGAAGAACAGGGAGAAGATCATAGAGGTAACATGATTGGCTGATGTTTCATTAAGAAAAGATTTTTTGAAAATCCTTCATTCCAGTTTGAATGAGCTGTTTTACTTTTCTGCAATAGTTCATCTCGGGGACGGGGGGGACGGGGGACGGGGACGGGGACAGGATGACACAGGAAGTACCTGATAGTAATATGCAAACAATTTGTAGATAGTAGCATTCATCACTATCTTAAAGATTTTCATATTTTGTCCATATGGTACGTTTGTTATCCTTAACGCAGTGACATTTTTCAGAGCAAACTGTTTTAAATACAGCCTCTCTAACTCTGCTATTGCCTTTAAAACCCAGTAATTCATAGAAAACATGTGTAGAAGTTTACCAGGATAGACATTGACAGTTATATATGGCCAGATTAGTATGGACATGATGACCTGACTGCATTCCTTTTAAAAGACCTAATAAACACAGAGGAGAAAAGTATTCACCCAGGAGATTCCTTGGGATGGGGGTGGAGCTTTAGGGGATTCATCAATCCATTTCACAATAAAATGACTATTATAGTTGGATTATTAGAATAGAACTGTAGTCCACAGAAATTGTGGACATATATATAAAAAGAGAAGAATCAGGGTAATTCTAAATAAGTTTATAGGGTATTATTTTCTGTAGGTCAAAACAGTAAATATTTTATTTTTCAGTGTCAGATTTTAAAATCTTGTTTCAAAATGGATGAAAAATATATATAGTGGAACTCGCCTATAAAGTACCTGGGATATAACATACACCCAGTATATAACGTACCTAAGCCATGGAACCAGGACCCAAACAAGCTATTTACTATCAACACACATCCTTTAATACTTACTCTGCTGTTGCGTACTCCTCGAATATTACGTACAACTGTCGGATTCCCGATACGTATTATAGGCATTTTATTACATACAATCAAACCACTCTGTCAAGAAGAACCCTTCCATACATGTTATATTTGGTGGAAAGTTACATAATAAACCATAAATACTGAAACCTACAATCTTAAAACTAGTGAGTCTGTCAATCATGTTCTGATTGACAGATTAACAGATTAACTACCAAATGGGTCTGCAGAAAGCTTAAAGGGTATGGTTTCAAAAGGAAATGGTTTCAGCCTGTGTGTACTCAAAGTGGTTTAACTTGCAGATAATTTCCCTCAGGTATATAAAGACTTTCAAGCTGCAACTCACATGGTGATCCTACAAAGCAACCATGAAGACCAAGGAGCTTTCGAAAAAAGTCAGGGATAAAGTGGTAGAGAGGCACAGAGCACGAGAAGGGTACAAGAACATTTCAAAGGCGCTGACTATCCCTCTCAGCACAGTGAAGTCCATCATTAAGAAGTGGAAGATGCATCATACCACCCAGACACTACCGAGATCAGGTCGCCCTCCTAAACTGAGCAGCTGGGCAAGCAGGAAACTGGTTCAGGATGTCACTCTGAAGCCAACAATGCCCTTGAGAGATCTGCAAAGTTATGTGTCTGAGATGGAAGTCAGTGTTCACACATCAACAATAAGCTGGTCCCTACACAAAGCTGGCCTGTATGGACGGGTGGCAAGAAAGAAGCCATTACTCAAAAAGCCTCGTCTTAAAGCACGTATGGAGTTTGCGAAAAAGCATGTAGATGACATGTGGAAAAAGGTTTTGTGGTCAGACGAGACAAATATTGAACTTTTCGGTCTAAATTCCAAGCGTTACGTCTGGCACAAGCCCAACACTGCACATCACCCAGTCAACACCATTCCAACTGTCAAGCATGGTGGTGGCAGCATCATGTTATGGGGATGCTTCTCTTCAGCAGGGACTGGGAAGCTTGTCAGGCTAGAGGGGAGAATGGATGGTGCAAAGTATAGGCAAATCCATGAAACTATTTGCACTCCAATAAGGACATGAAATCAAGCTTGCAAAAAAACAAAACTAAAAAACAAACGCAGCAGTTGCACAGGCAAGCACGCACAATTCAATGCAACAACCACAACAAACAATTAATTTAGAATGAATAATATTAACTGGAGAGCGTACATTTAAACTTCATCCCCCATGAATTAATTGACCGTAAGATTGCAGTGTTCCGTTTGTTTAAAGCAATCATCCAGTACAACAAAAACAAAAAAATACAAGATGTGGGCTACAAGCTCAGCAACAAAAAAATATGCACTTTTAAAAAATAATATCCAAGTTAGCAGTCCAGCAAGAAAAAACGATTCAACTGTGTTTCTCACCCATTTGAGAGAAGTGTAGCAATGAGATCTTCTGAGTTTTAGCGTCCAAATTAAATATTCGTTCTTCATTAGTTTGTAATCCACAAGGGAAAGAGGCTCGGCAATGCAGGTACACAGCGGCAGTGCAGTGAACCATAAAAGCATGTTCAGTGAAACAGAACAAGTCCGTTCTCTCTGAACTAAGTTAACCTGATCTTAACCAAACCTGATCTTAACTTTTCAAGCGCTAATACAAACTATTGATAAAGAAAAATAACAATCAAACGGCAGTAAGCAAGCCTCAAAGTGAGGCAGTCCCTCCCAGCGGACCTGCAGGTGCGTTGCTAAGTACTGTATGTGAACTTGCCTTGTGCACTGAATGCATGCCTGCACAGGGCTCCCCTGAGTCCTAAACCCTGCTAGGTACAGACGGGGATTGTAGTAACCACACACCAGCCATGACTTTTGCAGACATTAAAGGTTTGCTGATAGGGTTTTTTTTTTTTTTTTTTTTAAACTCGTGTATTAGTCTACCCCCCCAACTTCAGGATTGTGTTTTGCGGTTAAATTTCTCAACTTACTCGAGCAAACACAGTTAATTGAAAAGAATACATTCGATAATAATTTGTTATTTTTAACTTCTACAAAATGTTGTTCTAAAGTCATCAAATATGCATTATATGTGTTGCTGTTTCTAAAAATATGCATGCAATAAAGGCGTTGTTGGATATAACATACCTTGCTTATAAAGTAAAAAATGTTCTGGTCCGAATGTATCATTATATCGGAGTTTGACTGTATATATTCTCAGGCATTGTGCAAGGGAATCGGTTAGATTTCTAACAGGGTGAACATGGTTCTTAAATTTAAAAAAAATATCTAAACAGGTTATTTCTGTATTTCGGGCCTGTCATTGACCGTTGCTTCCAACAGGATTTACTAAAATCATTTTTCCATTTTTCCTTTTCAGGTAATGTTTGAAACATACCAGTTTTCTGGGGTCTATATAGCTATTCAGGCTGTACTTACGCTATATGCTCAAGGTAAGTTAATCACAAAATTCGAGAAAAAAAAATAGTGTTAGATGCTACTACATCAGCCATATAATTCTGTGAAAACAGTGCTTTAGCATCCCTCTGACCTGTCACCCTACTTTCTGTGTTAAGTTTGGAGAAGAAGTGACTTCGGTTAACTTTATTGTATACCTTTTCAGATTTTATATTATTGCCCATCTATTTCTTAGCTAAAGAGTTAGTGGGCCTCCATGTTAATGAATTATTCTCTATTATTATTATTATTATTATTATTATTATTATTATTATTATTATTATTATTATTATTATTATTATTATTATTATTATGTGTTTATTTAGCAGACGCCTTTATCCAAGGCGACTTACAGAGAGTCGGGTGTGTGAACTATGCATCAGCTGCAGAGTCACTTACAATTACGTCTCACCCGAAAGACGGAGCACAAGGAGATTAAGTGACTTGCTCAGGGTCACACAATGAGTCAGTGGCTGAGGTGGGATTTGAACCGGGGACCTCCTGTTTACAAGCCCTTTTCTTTACCACTGGACCACACAGCCTCCTTAAGAACGTCAATATGCAATTCAATGCAATAGCTAGGCTTTTCTCAATGCTTTCACATTGATTTGTCTCAATTCTTTAGGCTTGCTGACAGGAGTGGTTGTCGACTCTGGAGATGGTGTAACCCACATCTGCCCTGTCTATGAGGGGTTCTCACTGCCTCACCTGACTAGGAGACTAGACATTGCTGGAAGGGACATAACCCGCTACCTCATCAAGGTAAACCAAACCCTCTTGTGTATGTATGTGTGTTCATTACCCTCTGAATTAGTCACACAGTGGCATTGTCAGTGTTCTGTTCAATGTTCATAATAAGAAAGGTTTTGTCAGTCTTGGGCATCTGTCATATGATGAATACTGTGGAAAATTGATCCTAGTAGCACTAGTATAGAAACACAACAAGCATGACTGAATTTGAGACGCAAGTAAATTGTCTGTTAAAAAATGTACACTGTTAATGCAACAAGCCAATAATGCCTTCAACATGTGTAAGTTGTGAAGTGTGGACTTTTAGATAATACTGTTGTGGTGTTGGGAGAACAGAACACTGCTTATTTTTTAATATAGACCCAGCCATCAAGCAGGTTGCAGTAGTGTTACTTTTACCTATTGATTAAGCAGAAAACATTTTTGAGTAACTTCAAACTTGTTAAATTTTTTTAAATGTTTTCAGTTGAAGAACTTGCAGGAAAAAAATCCCTTGTATATGCTGGACTTATAGCATATTAAAATAATGTGTCACTTTATACTTTTACATATATCTAGCGAACCAGCCAAATTGTAATTAAACTTGCTTAGGAAGAGTATCAGAAACTGGGGATATGTGGAGGCATCTGTCCTTCTGTGTGCAGTAAGTGTGCATTTTCATGTTATTGATGGCTCAAATTTTGCATTTATGGACATGTGTCACTGACATGTGAAAAAAAAACTATGTGAAAGTTAATGTACCTTTTGCTTATCTTCATTTTTTATAGTTGCTTTTGCTGAGAGGATACGCCTTCAACCACTCGGCTGATTTTGAGACGGTTCGCATGATGAAAGAAAAGCTGTGTTACGTCGGCTATAACATTGAGCAGGAACAGAAACTAGCCTTGGAGACCACCGTGCTTGTAGAGTCTTACACGGTGAGTGATGAACATACTTAAGTTGTAACTTAATTAGTCCATTCACTACTTTTACAATTTACCAGGTATTTTGGCATCATGTTTCCATTTGCAATTTTTTGGCATTGCTGTTTTAAACTGGTGAAACCAAGCAGCTTGACCTCATTTGTCTATGACTAAATATAACTGGGCAGCTTCATTTCAGTAGAGTACATTTTGAAAAGCACACATATTGTGGCTGTTGCTAACCACTGCATAACATGATTTCCCGTGTGGCCAGCATCTTTAGTTTAACTATTGTATGAAATTCATTTAGCTGGTTAAACAAAACTAGCATTGACCCTGCCCCCCTATTAATAAGTATGAAATGTATTGTTCCTAGAAGTATTTTTGTAGCATACTGAATCAGATGGCACATAAACTGCGGTTTTCCGCATATAAATTGTTTCAGGAAATATGGAAAACATGCATTTTGCAATATTTTTTTATACAATAGAACTTTTCATGACAAGCATGTGGTTTTATCTTTTCGTAGCTATTGGGTTAAATAAAAGATAAAATGCAGCCCCGGTATAAATTCTTTTAAAATGTCCAACGAAAAAGAAATACTTTATATTTAAATTGATGTTGCTTTAAAGCCCATATATACGGCGGTGAGGCCATCGAAAAATAATAATAATAAAAAATCTTTGTTGAGATCACAAGGTAATTTCTCTCATAACTTTTTTTCTTATGTATATTTTGGGGATTTGGGGGAAATGCGCTTTTGTTCAGCCCCTTTCACACTGGCAAGCTGTACCCGGGTCAGGACTCGCTGTCATGTGGGTCGGGTACACGATTTCACACTGCTTTTGATAAAGCAGGTTTGACCTGGTTGACAGACGCAAGTACACAATGCGTGTCTCAATGCCCCGGAAGCAGCTTGTTACGGACGCTTCCTTCCAAGCCTCTCAGGATTGAACCATCGGCCCAAATGTTGATTAGAGCATGTTTCTTCATCCCTGCTGCAACCTGGCTCGTGTGTCTCAAGCAACAAAAATATGGCTAAACAGAATAAACAAATACGTTCCTTGCGGAAGTGAAAGGTTCACGCAGGCATGGCTGTTCGTTATTTCGTCGGCTTAAGAAAGGCCATAATGCATTTTGTCTCGCTCAACCCGGATCAAAGCGTGTCGACCCATATCCTGAGGTGGGTCGCTGGGACCCGGGTTAACCCCGGTACGACCCAGGTACGTGATTTCAAACTATGCGGGATTGTGACCCGGGTAACCAGAACTGTCATTGTGAGGTCTTCATTGCTAGGATTTGTTTCAATGTTCTTGTCCCGACATTGTTCACACTCTCTGTAACAGCACTGCTTAGTTCCAGATTAACAAACCAGAGTATTTGCAAGTTCTTCAGCATCACTGATATTTATGATTTTTCTATAGAAGAGAGCATCCACTTTCATTTGAAGATTCTCGTGCTGTACACACTGGCGTGAACTGAGCACGTGACATTTTGACGCTGGAATTTTCATGTTTGAACTGCAGGAACAACCTTTTCAGAGGAGCAGAAAGAAATCGCTTTCTCTTTTACACTTTGTGCAAGGTGATAGTATCTCTCTTGCCAGGCAACACCCAACTCACATAGTCACAGGAAAGAAATTTGATGACCAACTTATGTTTGAAGTGTTGGTACTAGTAAGAGACCTGTGATCTTTCTGAAAGTAATCCGCTGCATAATATAGCAGTTTGTATTTCTTGAAAAGGGCACGATTTAAATTGCCTTCCTCGCATTTTTGCCCACTTTGCTATTTTTCATGTGTTTCTCCGTAGCTTTGCCAGGGGAATTTTTGTTTCTTTTTTTTTGCATTTATCCTGTATAATCTTTTTTTGTATTTTGACACCTCCCTTTCCAGCTGTCTTATCTTTTCTTTTAGCAATTCTGTTTCTTTTACAGATTTAGACCTTTCTTTTGTTAGATACTGATGGCCTTTCTACACTACCATAATTCTGTCATGCAGGCTCTGGTGATGATGACTGTGGAGTGAATGTGGCCTATTTCTTTAGCTGCTCTTTCTTTTGTTTTTTGGCAGATGCCTTTTTCCAGATGTTTCTATATCTGACACTTCACCCACTGGCACATACTTCCTTTTACTTTGTTCTCTTTCTTTTGCTAAGTATACACTATGTTTCTAAGTATCAGTTTTTCTCTTCTCTGTACTTCTTTTTCTCTGTACCTTCTACACTTCTCTGCATTACTAGTTTTAGTTTTCATGGCCTGTAAAATGGCAAAAATAGATTGTAATCTACCCAATACTATCATGCTGCCCTTTTGAATTACCCCTATTCTATAATACAAATGATCAGATCTTATTACTAAATTTAACTTGGTTCAATAACGTAACGAACAAACAAAAACATTGAATATCAAACAATTGAACACCAACACCAAATTCTCATAACCAACATATTTTCTGTTTCTGTTGGCTATGAGATAAATTATAGGTGTCAGTTATGAGAAATTCCTCTTTCTTGTCCATTTTAACAAACATGTCAGCCATTTTTGTTCTTGTACAAACTAAATTAGCAGTGAGAACAAAGTCATTCTTTTGTTAAATATGTCCGTATTCCTTTAATATTTCGGTTTCAGTTTTTTCCTTGGGTGTTGGTTATGTGCTACAACAGTGTGCCAAGTGGCACTTACAAGTTTAAAAAAAGATAAAGCAGTTTTTACCTGTGTCTGTGGTGTTCACTGACATGAAGACTTGACCTTTCACCTCATTTAAAAAACTTTATTGATGTGCTATGATTTCTGACAAAATGCCTTTGAATGTCGGTTATGAGATTTTATGAGCTTCAGATTCATAAAGTATTTAAAAGTCTTTTCCAGAATGAAAAGTAAAATTCAGCATTTCTGATGTTTAAATATCTAAAATATAACTCTGAAAATCAAAATTCTAGTTAGAAGACGGTTATGAGATCTGTGCTACAAAACTTATAGAATCAGATCTCCTTATACCATATGTGATCATAGAATATGTGATTGTGTAATGTAGTATACGTTACCCAGGACTGGGTTTGAGAACCCCTGTTTTAGTGTCTAAAGAGCGGAGACAATTTACAGCAGCCCGCAGAGGCAGAAACAAAACATCATATGAACTCATACCCGCCGCCAGCCCACCAAAAACATACGCAAAGTCAAAACCATGTGCCACCCCCTCCCCCACCTACCCCTCCAAAAAAAAAAAAAAATGGCAAAATTGAAGCGCATCAACAAACAGAAAGGAAAATCAAATGAACATCAATGTTAAAAACAAGCCCATTTAATTGTAATCAAGATGTCTTCGTGCTTTAGAGAAATATTAGGCCCACTATTGCAGATTATAGTCTTTAAGGAATATGTCACAACAACCCTTCAAAAATAGTTGTAAGTGCACCATTTTACTCTTGGTCATCAAAAACAAGGGCAATTCGTCTGTGTCCTGTCGCATCAAAATCATGCAGAACACGTTTGATATCCACCTCCATGTCCTGATGTATGTTCAATAGTGCAAGCCCTGTTAATCTTTCTTGGCACATTGTACTCCGCAGATATGTCTTAAGACGTCGAAGGCAGCTAAATTATCGTTCAACGGAAGCAGTAGACACAGGCATTGTTAAGAGAACTTTCTGAATGGCATGCATTTTGGGGCATAGCTGGTGCGTGATTTTCACAGCAGTGAGATCGTGTGCATTGATTCGCCCTTTCTGGACTGCTATCTGCCACAGCTGTAGTTCGCAGTCAACGCTGTCTAGAAGTCTTCGGTACACTTGTTTAATGTCAGCCAATGTTTCCTGTGTAATATCCCTTACAGACTGAGGTAAAAGGTACTGGGCTTTCAGGCGGGGCAGAGGCTGTCAAAGGCAGACTTGCAGTTGAGATATTAGGTGGTCGATAAATGGAAGAAAGGCATTTATTCTCCAGTACTCTTTAAATGATGCATCTAATCCTGAGTTGGCACGATGTCACTGCCGTTTGTTCTTGGTGCGCGAACATGAATGTCATATTCAGACGAGGTAACTCATTAAACCGTTCATCATCTCTCTTAGCTTTTAAAATGGCCAAAACATCGCCAGCTTGTTCAGATGCCCTAACAGGATCGCAATCAGGTGATTTGTAATGCATTACAAGGACGGACACAGTGTATTGCAGCAGTTTTTGGGTCAGCTTTGCACTGATCAGAAACTCAAATTCTGTGATTCGCCTTAACAGCAACTGAGCATCGCTTGCAACTTTTAAACATTTAAAATGTTTACAATATAAAAAGCAATAACTTTGAGATAAAACTATAATAACTAACAATGATAAACTTTTTTTTTTTTTTTTTTTTTTTTTTAACTAAAGCCAGCATAAAAATTATCCAAAGGGACTCTGTATAACTTTATGTTGCTTTGCACTTTCTGTAGACTCTTGTATTTTCTTCCTTCGTTTTTCTTTTACAAGTAAGAAATGTATCCATTTCAAACGCCAAAAACAAATTCAACCAGCCACTATTGTTGTTACTACAATGCAGCTGTGCCTAATAAATAAAACAAAAACTGTAAAAGTATGAGTTTTGGTGATTTACTATTTATTTTTACTGGAGCAGTTATACTTCTAAAAACATTGTGCTTCACTGATATGACAAGTTCAAAACAGCAAAGTTCATGAGCAGGAGTACTCGATTATTTTAGTGAAGGTGCAGAATTCTGGGTTATAACAAGGTCGAGATCTGGAGCACATTTTCACTCCCATCCACATACCGACAAACATAGAGTACACCAATACAGTTTTTACACATGTTGGTTTGAGAGTTCTTCACTAGGTTTAAAGGAGTTTTTGGGGGAATGAAAACTCTGTCTCATTTTTACTCGTCTGCCTTCTCTACTGACTTGTTACTGCATGAGTTCTTTCCCTGCCATAACCATAGAATTGTATAACTACTGTATTGTGTCTGTGTTAGCAGAGCCAAACATTGTGTTTCACCATTGCAAAAACAAAGCAAATTGTAGCAAACAAAACTGAAGCACAAGAAGAAAAAAACTGAACTGAAAAATCGCTGTGCTTTCTCTTTCAAGTGAATTAAAAACAACCTTACAGGGGGTTTGGGGAAGTGCTGTAAAAGACTGGAGATCGAGACAGAAGGTGTCTTTGACACGCCACACAGGCCAGCAGGTTTTATTTACAATATTTACAAGTTTGAGTTGTAGATGCAGGTGGCTGCCACTAGGGTAACTGCAATGGCTGTCCTAGGGCAAAAGGACATACACACAAGTGTACATAAAATAAATTAATACAAAAGAAAACACTGTGGGTAAAAATAGCTAACAAAAGCCAAAGCTATCCGAAACACCAGCTGTGCATTGCTTCCAATAAAAGGGAAACTTCACATTTCTCATATGAACTATTAGGGCTTGAATTGTGTGTGTGTGTGTGTGTAGAGTGTTTTGAATGTAAGTTGATAACACTCTAGAGTGTAATGAGCGTACATTCAAAACCCTCTGCTGCGCTTTGAATTCACGTTCAAAACCAAAACACTATAGCTACGTATGCCGAAAACACTCCCCCTCGAACACAATCATATCAATAAACAGTTTAATATGTACATATACCATATTTTGTAATAACTGATTAAATAAATAAAAACAGCTACATTTAATACATTTAGCCTATTAGTTTTATTTCGTCAATGTGTTTTGTTAGTAGCGCATTATATATATATATAATTTTTTTTTTTCTAAACATTCGTAAAACGTGTGTATATAATACTGCTAATCAAAATGTGTCTAAACTAGACCAAATATGAATGTCATTCTGTATTTGACAAAGTGTTGGAGCAAATACTATTTAGCTAACTAAACTATACAATTCTACCTCAGATTTGTTGTTGATGTTATGTGCGACATCACAATCCAGCCACGTGCAGGAGTTTCAACACGATGGGTAGACCTGTTGGAAAAAGAGAGCCTAACTTGTAAGAAATATTCAGTTATTTATCAAACTGGAAATACCTAGATACACTTAAAGGGAACAATGGAGGAAAGGCTAATTTTCTGAGACAATGCCAGCGTTTTTTCATTACAGATGGCCAATTAATGTACAAACACAAAGTACACAAACAAAACCGACAAAGTTGAGCCACAAAATACACGTTCTATCAGTATGTACAGGAGTTACACTTTAGTGTTAAAAACAAGTAGTAGTTATAATATAAAACTTTTTTTGTTTTTGTTCATTAAAAAAAGCTTTATTAAACAAGATATTCAAAACATGTTGTATAGCGAAAACATTTGTAATCCCTCGAGAATGATTTTTGTTTTTGGAGCAAAATAACTTAAACCAGTATGCTTGAAAGAAGGTCATCCATTAGCCATAGATTCCACTGTACTGTATTTGTGTGTGTGTGTGTGCGCGTGTGTTTCTGGATATTGTACTGTGTTTTTTTTTCTTTAATGTGTATATAGTTAATTTTGGTAAGTTTTATTTTTTGTTTGCTTTGTATTTCAAATCCGTATTTTGATATACAGTATGTTTGTACAGTTACAGTTTCCATTAGTAAATTGTTATGTTGGTTAATTCAGTTAGCTTTAGCTGAAAAACGTTTGGGGAAAATACAAATGTAATACCATAACTGTAAAAAACAACGTAAATGCTTTGAACTAAATGTACTGCAGAGTGTTTTGAGCTTGAGAGTGTTTTGAAAGTACTTGGTGTGTAGTTTTGAACGTAGAAGTAGAGTGTTATCAATGTGACCTGAGTGTTTTGAACGTACACTAAAAGTCCACAGAGTTCTTTTTTTGTGTGAGTGTTTTTACCAATTACACCGGGATTTCCTCCTAAACTCCAGCAAATGGGGTGGATTTCAAAATTTTAGGGGGGAATGGCAAAAAAGGCCATTCTGCATATGAAAAACATATTTTCTACTATTCTATTTACATTTGACAGTTTTGCAACAACTTCAGCTTTTACGTTTGCACTTCCGAGTGCTGTTTTAAATGTTTTTTTAATGTGTGCAAATCACTTGTTGACGGCGATTCTTCTTCACTTGCTTCACCCGCAGTGCACACTGCACCGCGACAGTATTGCGACATTTAAGTAGCTGGCTGTGGCTACCACTGTATGTATATTCCTAACCTGAAACACTGTTTATACTTTATTTAACTTGTGTACAATGGATTCATTTAGTACAAACACCAAGAGTGAAATCACAACCCCAAAATAAAAAATCAACATGATCTTGACAATTTATGTTGAGGATATATATATATATATATATATATATAAAAATTGTCCTGACTTTATAATGCACTGTGCCAATATTAACACCGTGTCTGTCTAGAATGTCTCATGAGAAGTTAGAATGAAGCGCCAACATATTCTTTTCTATAGCAAAATATGAGCATGCAAGGGTTTCTAGTGTTGTTTTTTTTTATTATTCAC
This sequence comes from Acipenser ruthenus, assembly GCF_902713425.1. NCBI lineage: Eukaryota > Metazoa > Chordata > Actinopteri > Acipenseriformes > Acipenseridae > Acipenser > Acipenser ruthenus. The sequence continues at coordinate 50,588,875 of NC_081194.1, read as the reverse complement.
TTTTTATTCTCCTGTCCCCTCAGCTCCCAGACGGCAGGGTAATAAAAGTCGGAGGAGAGCGTTTCGAAGCTCCTGAAGCTTTGTTCCAGCCTCACCTCATCAATGTGGAAGGGGTTGGAGTGGCTGAATTACTCTTCAATACTATCCATGCAGCTGATATTGATACCAGGTATGGGAATGTAAATAGTTAACATAACATACCTTTGTTAATCATAGCTAGATTAACAAAGGAGTCTTTTTTATAGAAGTAATAGCCAAGTAGTGATCGGGCATTTTTGGTCAAATTTCCTTTCTCACAATACACTGCTTTGCACTGGAGGGTGCTGGTGCTTACTAATGTAAATACCCCTTTGCTGATCTAGTCTACATTACAGAAGTCCAGGACTGGCAACTAGAACTGAAGTGCAGTCTGAAAGCACCGTAATAAAAAAAAAAAACAGAATTGTGAGGGTCTGGAACCAACTCCCCAGTAATGTTGTTGAAGCTGACACCCTGGGATCCTTCAAGCAGCTGCTTGATGAGATTCTGGGATCAATAAGCTACTAACAACCAAACGAGCAAGATGGGCCGAATGGCCTCCTCTCGTTTTGTAAACTTTCTTCTGTTCTTACAATCAGAATCATTGCAAACATCATAAAAAGGCAACAGTGGGGGGAAAAAAAAGGAAAAGAATGTAATGTTAAGCTACTAACTCGTTTCTGAAAGGCTAACATATACAGTGTAATTATGACAGTCAGGTCTGGAGTATGATATACGTGGATAAGTTGCTATGCAATTTGATGCCCAATGCTTTCCTTGTGTAATGGCTGCAACCCTCTTCACTCTTGTTTTTAAGTGTAAGCACTCTATACGTAGGGGTGATCAGAACTCAAACTAGCAACCAATAAAACCTCCCCCTAAATCTAAACACTGTAAAAGTGAATGGGAGGGTTGAAGGTTACGTCTTGCATTGTAGTAAGTGAATATAGCTGTACATTCAGTACTGCACTTGAACCACAATTACACACAGTTACGAGCAAACAGTGGTCATTTCTATTATGTAAACACGTTGTATAGAAATGTTTGTTTCAAATAAGATGGGGAATTTGCAAACATAAGAATTGACACATAATTTTTTGTTTTTTTTTAATGTGTGCAAATTCATTCTTGGGTGTGTCTGCAGGAGTATTAGTTTTTCATCTGTGCTTTGTTCAACAGCACAGTGGCACTAAATACACAGTTCGCAAAATGATTTAAGGTTACAATAGACACCTTCCAAAGTTAAAACTACCAAAGCTGCGCACTGCACCCTGTTAAGTCAACTCCATTTACAGAGATTTAGCAAACAGTCCGTCTAACACGTATAACGCTTCAGGCAAATACTGATGTGGAATTGAAAGGGTATGTAAAGCAGTTTTTTAGGATATGCATTTCATATGGGGATCTTTTGAAAACCTGTGCATTCAATATAGTCTGAGCACATTTAATGTTGTTTCTGTACATTAAGCGCAATCTGAACAAGCTGTGAAGTCCTTTTGTGTCTGCTACACGTCCTGACTTATTAGTACTAGTCTTGGACTACCTAATGTTAACATAGGTAAGGTAGTCCAGGAATAGTGCAAATCACAATCAATGAAAAAAGCTGTGTGTTTTTAATTTTTTTTTTTTATTATTATTCTCTCTCCCTGTTTCCCCCAGGGCTGAGTTCTACAAGCACATTGTTCTGTCCGGAGGCTCCACTATGTACCCCGGGCTGCCCTCGAGACTTGAGCGGGAGCTGAAACAGCTCTACCTGGAGCGTGTTCTGAAGGGAGACGTGGAGAAGCTCTCAGTAAGTGTGATGTATGCCAGGGCCCGTGCCGTAATCCTCATGCTTTTTATACATAATCAGGCATATAGTCTGCTGTGAACATGGGCTTTCAGTAAAGCAACTGTGGCTTTGTTAGAACACTGGTACACAGGAACTCCTTTAATTGTTTCATTGAACCCAGGTTTTCAAGTAAATAATGAAGGACCTGGTTGGAACAAGGCTGGTATGGATTTTTGCTGAGTGAGTTATATAATATGTGTTCCGGTGCAATGACGGTGAACTTTACTGGGTTAATGCAACATGTAACACCACACTTGTTGTAAAACGTCCTGTAAAATGAATAATCTATTTTTTATAGTAGTGGCAGTGATAATTGAACCAACAGAGGTTACTCTGTACTGAGGTTTGTTTTCTTGTGTGTACTACTATAAAGTGCCACAAGATGGAGCAAGAGGTCAAAAAAGGTTAAAAAGGCTGCTCTAAAGTGCAGTAAGGACAGAGGCAGGCCCCATGTGGTGTTCTTACCTAGCAGGAGACATGCACAGCAGGTCAGGTCAAATATTTGGGTGGGTTGGGTCATGGCTAGCCCAGTCTGGCTATTTCAAGCCTGGCTTCCTGCCTGGAAAACCTAATTTAAGTTCTCAGGTTGTCAGACATCTATTTTTAGATGATCAATTACAGATTTATAAGCCAGATAGGTTTATGTTCATTTATGTCAGTCATATATATAATGTTCAGAAAATAAAGTGCCCTTCATGCACCTAACATCTGACCTGTTCTATTGAGAGATTTTTCTGAAGTTTTGTGTTATATTGAATAGGATTTGTTAGTCCACCCATCTAGAAAACTTTATGAGAGTTATGTTGAATGTTATGTGAAAATTAATTTTCCCATCTTGTGAAATAGCAGTAAGAAATTAGAGGGGGTGAGGAGATTTTGTTAATTTTTTTAATCTGTTCAGCCACAAAGCTCAATACAAGCAGAACCCCACATAAATGACGTGCTGCCGCATTTCACCCTGGCAATCGCGGATATCTAAGTTCACAGAAAAGACCGGTCACCCTCTGTGTCTCTCGAGGGATCAGCCATTCAAGCCTTTAGGTTTACCCTGAATAGTCCTCAGGGATCAGTGAGTTTGACACTAATGGGCTGTAAGCATCAGTGTGTGGTGTTTTTATATATATATATATATATATATATATATATATATATATATATATATATATATATATATAAAGATAACAGCAGAGAGTTCAACTGCAGGAAAGACTTAATTGCCTTAATCCTCTAAATGCGTTTCTCATGCAAATGTTTCCCACCTGCCTAATGCATCTTATCTCTTCCTGATGTGGGACAGCAAGTCAAGGGTTCCCTAAACCTTCCCCCACCAACAGTTGTAAAGATTCGCCCTCCCCACAACCTTTTAATCTTATCTAGCATCATGTGCAGTTTGTATAGACCACCACAGTGGTGCTGTTTTATGTCTCCACTGTTTATTATTATTTATTTCTTAGCAGACGTCCTTATCCAGGATATCACATTATTTTTACATACAATTACCCATTTATACAGTTGGGCTTTTACTGGAGCAATCTAGGTAAAGTACCTTGCTCCAAGGGTACAGCAGCAGTGTCCTCCACCTGGGATTGAACCCACAACCCTCCGGTCAAGAGTCCAAAGCCCTAACCACTACTCCACACTGCTGCCCTATACACTACACTGTTGCACTTCTGTCCTGGCTCCATGGGTTAGCTACTGTCTTAACTTAGAGTAGGTAGCAGGGTTCCGAAAAATATATCATTATACGTCCCAATGTGTTGCTACAGCTCTTTAAATAATGTACCTGTAACATTAACATCCTGACAACTTTTTACACTTATAACTTTTTAAAGTCTGTTTCAAAGCAATTTTCAAAATCGTCGCTGTAGTGCACTGGGGTTTGAGATCTGTCCTCTAAATCACTGCAGGAAGAGTGATTAAAAACAAAACATAACAAGTGCTCTGGCTTTTCTGTTCTGTACCAGATCATGGATTGTTATTGCTGTGTTTCCTGTTTGACATTGTGGGCAATAATCCTTACACTAGTGCACTAGAGCGGCCATTTTGAAACTGACTTTAAAATTATAAGTGTAAAAAGTTGTCAGGATGTTAACAATGAAAATAAATGACAAGTACGTTATTTAAACAGTTGTAGCAACACGTGGGAATGTGTAGTGCTATATTTTTGAAACCTTGCTACTTACTGTTTAAAACTGTGTTAAATTAGCTTCAGATTTTTATGGTAAACCTGCTTTATCCCTAAATGACTATTAAGAATACATGTTTGAGACTTATCTTTGGCCTAAACCCTGGACAGACCAAACCAGTATAAATACACCCCTGTAGCACACCTGTTGCTGTTCACAATATGTTGCACAAGGGCTCCTGCTTGCAAACAGTGTTGCGCTTTCCAATAGTGGTTTTCTACAAACTTTGATATTCCAGGAACACCCATGAGACCTTTCTTGTTGGACACCTTGGTGAATGCATACACTTGGTTGAGGAATGAGCTTGTTACATGGGCAGCTACTATTGAAATCTTTCTGCTTTACCATTATTTCTTAATAGTTAACACTTCTGTACAGGTCTACAGGATAATGTGATATGTCATGTTTACAAATGTACAGTCAGTACATCATAAATACTTTAAGTTAAAAAAAAAAATGTATTTCCTTTGTATTCTGTGTTGTATATTATTATTATTATTATTATTATTATTATTATTATTATTATTATTATTTATTTATTTATTTATTTATTTATTTATTTATTTATTTCTTAGCAGACGCCCTTATCCAGGGCGACTTATAATCGTAAGCAAATACATTTCAAGTATCACAGTACAAGTAATAATACAATTAAGAGCAAGATAAATACAATGATATTAATTTTAAAGGGGGCACTGGGTGTTTGTTTAGTAAGCTAAGGTTGTGGTTGTTCATGGGTAATTGCAGGGTTGGAATCCCATACTAGCCAATGCTGTTTTGCCTGAACTACCCTCAGTTAAGTATATTATTAGAATAATCAGGATCCAGGAGTTTGAGCAATCAGGCCCCTGTTAATTACATTGTTCCTCCCCTATAACTGCATGAACCCTCAGACTGAGGTGAGACTTGTGCTTTCATAATGGCAATCTTCAGAACAGATTTAGCAGGAGCCAGTTAGCACAAATTCCTAATTAAAAATCAAAGAATATTTGTGTGAATTCTGAAAATACTGAAAGATCTCTATTCATCCTAGTGTTCGTTACATTTTTTAGAAATTCAAGATTCGCATTGAGGACCCTCCTCGCCGTAAGCACATGGTGTTCCTGGGTGGGGCAGTGCTGGCTGACATCATGAAAGACAAGGACAACTTCTGGATGACTCGACAGGAGTATGAGGAGAAAGGCATGCGCGTGCTTGAGAAGCTGGGAGTAACTGTTAGATAAGCTTGGACACTTGTTAACCATCGTTTCCCTATGGCTTTCTTACTCTTATCGTTTTCTGCTACCTTTCCAAGTCATTCATCCATCTTACTTGGAAAGGCCTGTCTGTGCCCACAGGGAGGGGTGGGGAGGGGGATGTGTCGGTTTCTTGGGAGAGCTTTTGTTAAATGTATGTTATTGCCAGTTTAATTTGATTATTGCCCTGTAAACAAAACCACAGAAGCAAAGGACCTGTCTTTTACATTGTTGTAGTCCTGTAGGCATTCTGATAACTCCTGTGGTCTCTCTTTATTATTTGCATTTATAGCAACAGGCTTGCTAGCTTTCTTTAACACACCAAGTGGTATATGGCTTTCTGAGTCCAAGAAGCTTGGGTAAATATAAAAGATGTTTTTTTTATTTATCACCCCAATTATATTGCAGTGGTCAGTGGGGTGGGGTGGGGGGGGGGGGGGGGTTCAAAACATGTTTTTATTTTATTTTTCATACTCTTACTTTTTAATTTTGCTGTGCAGCACCATTTTCTTGAGTAGAATGCAAGAATGTTTCATCAAGTAATGTACAATCACAACCATGCACAAAGCTTCAGTATACATTGTTCTGTTTAAAAGGGACTGGGTTCTGTGGAATAAATGTATTTAAATTAGTAAAAAAAAAAATTAAAAAAAGCGCAGGGGGATGTTTGTAATATTAATACAAATAAAATCAGTGTCTATGTGACACAGACATTGTAAAAGCTGGTATTTAAGTTTCTGTTTGGTGCTCATGTGTATATCAGAGGCTCTTCATACTCAATTTTGCATAACCGTTTTTATCCAATGCCAAGCGCAGTTATTAAACTGGATTTTGTTTTTCATCGCGTAACTGCCTAATGCTGATTTAAATAAAGCAAACTGATTTATAAATATTTTTTTGCTATTGAAACTTGTGTCTTCCCTTTACATTATTGCTGCAGAACAGGGTTCCAGTTTGGAAATGGCTGGATATTTTAAAAGCATCAAGGTATAGATGGAGGGGGTTATGTCTGGACTTTTGTGAGACATTATAGTAGAACTAATTCATTGACTTTGATGTGGTTGACATTGATGTGGGGGCCTGTTTGTGGGGAAATCACTTACCCAAGATGTGGTGCATCCCTTTGGTATTATACTGGTTTCCCTGGAGATTGATCAGCAGAGCATGTGGTGTGCAAATGCTTTGGTTCATCAGCAGAGAAGCACCAGCAACCCAGAACCCCACAGCTATTCCAACAGTGGAAATATTGTTGCTTCCGATAGAGTGGTCATTAAAATAAGGAATCAAAAGAAAGGATTTAAATTACTTCAACTTGCCACAAGTAAATACATTTGGTATTAAAGTTTCCACTTAACCCCTTTACCTTTGGAATAATCAATTTCCAATACATCCAATGTATCCATCAGAAAACATCAGTTTCTGATACAGCACATAGGTCCATGTTTAAACCATTATATACAAAAGTAGTACATAATGGAGACTGGTGACATTTTGATGTTTCTTGTCAAAAAGGTTTGGAGGTTATCAAATTCTACAGTCCCATAATTAACTAATAAACCATTTTAAGATCATACAGGATCCCACACATGAAATGGTCTCCAGGACTACATAATCAAAATTGTGTCAGGGTATTTTGTTTCTGTATATTATGGTAAATGATAAAAGGTGGTAATGTAAGCAAAAAATGGCACACACAAAAAGAGCAAGTCTTAAGTCTAGGACACACGAGCAGCGTGGAAAACACAGCATTTTGCCACGCATATCGCTCACCATTTATTTCTATGCGACTGAACTCACATTGACGAAAAAATACAGTAGTGGCAGAATTTTAGAACGGCAAAATATCGCCAGATGAGCGATTAGTTTGCAGTTCAGACATTTTCCTTCAGCGGCAGTTCTAGCTGTAACCAATCAGATGGGTGGTTTGGATTGCATGATACGTCATATCTGGATGAAAACTTCAGAATATCCATCAACATGATTTGTGTGATTAATATCTTCTACTACTTCACACACAGAAGTAACAAAATAACAAATGACATTCAAAACATTTTGGCCTGGTTTTATTGTCTTTTAGTACTAATACAGTAATACAGTTCTTGATATTTAATTATGCAAGAACAGAAAGTTAAGGGGGGAAAATGAAGCTTTCAGAAACATAAGGCGATTTTTTTAAAAGCATAATGAAGGGTTGCCCTGCTAAATTAACACCTCTTTCATTGCCGTTTATTTAAAATGTAACTAAGAAATCTCAAACACAGAGTGAAGCCATACATGTACATTTCGATTTTGTAACCTTTAAATAAGCTCACTATTCATGAATGACAAAGGTAGCGTTGAGATGAAGAGAAATATACTGTTGCACAATACAATTCCTCCTGTTTCTTTCCTGGTCCATAAATAACAGCGTATAATTTTGTTTGAAATTCTTCTCATCATCACTGGAACTCCAGTACATAATTTGTGGCGTTTGGCTGTATTGGTAGGGGCATGATTTACTTTGGAAACCACCGCCGCATATACGCTGTTGTGTGTCCACTCATTTTGCGGTATCGCCCCCTCACCGCTCATGTCCCAGGCTTTATTTGCTCTGGTATTTACCATATTAGTTATACTGTAATATACACCTTATGTTCACTATCACTTAACACATTGGATACAGCAGACACGGTTCCATGGCAACAGGCAATTTGTTCTGATAATCAAATATTTTCAGTTGCAGTGGGGAGGTGAGGGTTGCAACCTTCTTCTCTATCAAAAAATGTTGGGAACGTCCAAGATTTGGTACAGTGGAGTGGTAGTTCATTTAGCATCCCTGGTGAGGGAGTGCTTATAAGAACCACTGATACTTCTGTGAAGGCAAAAATGAACTGATAATGTCTCTTTGGAGTTTTTATTTTTTGTTTAAAACAATACAGGCAAAATTATTATTATTTGTTTATTTAGCAGATGCCTTTATCCAAGGCGACTTACAGAGACTAAGGTGTGTGAACTATGCATTAGCTGCAGAGTCACTTACAATTATGTCTCACCCGAAAGACGGAGCACAAGGAGGTTAAGTGACTTGCTCAGGGTCACACAATGAGTCAGTGGCTGAGGGGGGATTTGAACTGGGGACCTCCTGGTTACAAGGCCCTTTCTTTAACCCCTGGACCACACACCCTTAAGGAATTGGAGAGCCCATGCCTGTATTCAAAATGGCTGCCTGAGCCATCTTGTTTTTCCTCGCACTAATATCTCCAAAATGGTCTGATGGAATATAACTTCTGACAGAGATATATATTTGCACGACATATAAAGACACGCTGGTTAGATTTTTTTTTTGGGGTGGGGGGAAGTAGATATAAATGCAATATATTCTTAATTTCAATTAAGGAATTCTACAACATAATTGCCTATAAAAATAGTCATTAGCTTCCCTTACACACCTTGCTGGTGCTCATAACTAACCAATAATTTGGTTACAAGTGTCTGTATGTCTTACAAGGCCATGCAGTGTAGGATGCACTTGTGAAATGTCGTGTTTTTTATATTTTTATATACACTCTCCTAAGAAGTTGATCTAAATAGACTATATATTAGGGATGGGACGAATACAGCGGTTCTGAATAATTTTCCTTTAAGATCTCACTGAACCGTCACATTTTAATTGAAAGCTGGTTAAACTTTTAACTTGCACAATTAGGTTATGCTGTGTGTATCTCCAAAGTGCTTTCAATTAAAAACAAATTGTCACCTTTTAATCTGTACACAGGTGAGTTTCGTGTGGCTGATGCAGATCCACATTACAAACACATAAGCATAACAATAGTGTGTAACGTCTTCAAGTAGGGTTTAAAAAATAAAAAATAAATAGAACCAACATTTAATTTGAACATGGTGATGCTCTTAAATTGTGTCACTAGGTTCTGCAGAGTGCTTTCGATTCAAAGGGAATTGTCATAATGTATGTTTTGCCTCCTCTCAATTTAAAACGTTTAAACCTCAACATCAATAGATCGAACAATTGTAACAAGAGGGAACCTGGCCCCTGGACCAAAAAAATAATAATTACAAAAAAAAAAACTAAAAAAGATAATATAAACACACACTGTCAACATCCCGGTCTGCCACCTCCGCAGTGAAGTTAACTCTTTAGGGTTAATAAAAAGCACACGTGGTGTAACTGCCTCCAAAACGAAAATCATTGTATATTGCAACAAAGCTGGAAACTGTATTGATCGTTTGAAAAAAGGAATAATGCAGGCTTGAATATACAAACGTGCTCAAATTTATTGGTACCCCTCCACAAAAAACTAAAAATGCACAATTTTCTCTGAAATAACTTGAAACTGACAAAAGTAATTGGCATCCACCATTGTTTATTCCATATTTAACAGAAATCAGACTTTGCTTTTGATTTTTTATTCAACATAATATTGTAAATAATAAAACAAATGAAAATGGCATGGACAAAAATGATGGGACCGCTAACCTAATATTTTGTTGCACAACCTTTAGAGGCAATCACTGCAATCAAACGTTTTCTGTAGCTCTCAATGAGACTTCTGCATCTGTTAACAGGTAGTTTGGCCCACTCTTCCTGAGCAAACTGCTCCAGCTGTCTCAGGTTTGATGGGTGTGATGGGTTTCAGCTCTTTCCATAGATGTTCGATAGGATTCAGATCAGGACTCATAGAAGGCCACTTCAGAATAGTCCAATGTTTTGTTCTTATCCATTCTTGGGTGCTTTTAGCTGTGTGTTTTGGGTCATTATCCTGTTGGAGGACCCATGACCTGCGACTGAGACAGAGCTTTCTGACACTGGGCAGTACGTTTCGCTCCAGAATGCCTTGATAGTCTTGAGATTTCATTATGCCCTGCACAGACTCAAGGCACCCTGTGCCAGGCGCAGCAAAGCACCCCCAAAACATAACCGAGCCTCCTCCATGTTTCACTGTAGGTATGGTGTTCTTTTCTTTGAAAGCTTCATTTTTTCGTCTGTGAACATAGAGCTGATGTGACTTGCCAAAAAGCTCCAATTTTGACTCATCTGTCCAAAGGACATTCTCCCAGAAGGATTGTGGCTTAACAATATGCATTTTAGCAAATTCCAGTCTAGCTTTTTTATGTTTTTCTGTCAAAAGTGGAGTCCTCCTGGGTCTTCTTCCATGGAGCCCACTTTCGCTCAAAAAGCGACGGATGGTGCGATCAGAAACTGACGTACCTTCACCTTGGAGTTCAGCTTGCATCTCTTTGGCAGTTATCCTTGGTTCTTTTTCTACCATTCGCACTATCCTTCTGTTCAATCTGGGGTCGATTTTCCTCTTGCGGCCGCGCCCAGGGAGGTTGGCTACAGTTCCATGGACCTTAAACTTCTTAATAACATTTGCAACTGTTGTCACAGGAACATCAAGCTGCTTGGAGATGGTCTTGTAGCCTTTACCTTTACCATGCTTGTCTATTATTTTCTTTCTGATCTCCTCAGACAACTCTCTCCTTTGCTTTCTCTGGTCCATGTTCAGTGTGGTGCACACAATGATACCAAACAGCACAGTGACTACTTTTCTCCATTTAAATAGGCTGAATGACTGATTACAGGATTGGAGACGTGTGTGATACTAATTAAAGAAACTAATTAGTTTGAAATATCACTATAATCCAATTATTTATTATCTTTTCTAAGGGGTACCAACAAATGTGTCCAGGCCATTTTAGAATATCTTTGTAGAATAAGCAATAATTCATCTCTTTTCACAGCTTCTTTGCTTTATTCTATGACATACCAAAGGCATGCAAGTATACATGATAAAATAGCTTTTAATTTCATCACTTTTTAGGAGGAATGAAGCATTATTTCAATGAGCTGTAAGGGTACCAATAAATTTGAGCACGTCTGTAGGTTGTCAAAAGGCACTCTGTTTTTTAGCTTCTTCAGCAACCATGCGGCAAAGCAAAAATTAATTAAAAAAAGAAAAATGAAGCTCTGATTAACTTTTCATGTCAGGTTGATTTGGAATAAAAACTCTGGGATTCTTGCATGTTGGATTCATCTCAGACTGATTTTGAATAAAAGTTTAGCTTCAATTCAGAATTTTTGCTTTTTGTACTGCATTTTAAATGTTAGCATAGCGCAATTCAGGGGGGCGAAGAGCTGGGGATCTCTAATTTCCTGTCAATTAGTCTGTAATTCCCTATTTAAGCCCTGATCACTTGCACCCTCACTGTCTAGTGACTCGGTAGTGCTACTTAAAAAAATAAATAAATGTTTCAGCAAAGAGGATTCCAAGATAATTTTTCAGCTAATTCAAATCTTGCAAAAACCTACCGGCTTTCAAAATGGAGAAGTCTCCAACTTTAGATTTCCCATCTGACTTGCCGAGTCCCTGCCTCAGACTCCTCCGCCGGCCTCCTGTCCCTCCTCTTCCCGGTCCCTGGTTGCACCAGCCCTGCCAGACGATTCTGCTTACACCCAGCCAGCAGCTCGGCAGGCTCATGGCTCAGAAACGTGACCACCTGTTTCTCCTTGGCCATTTTAATTTTGCCATACGCATCATCCCTCAAGGCAGAACATTCATTTTCTGTCTCCTAGCTCTCTCATCTACTGCTAAGAACCTGAACTCTCACATTAAGATCTCACCCGATGCCAGGAACGATATAAAGATATGGGTCAATCTCCTTACTCACTGGAATGGTCTCTCTTTATTCTATGATGACTTCATTTCAGCCCCGCACAATCTCGCCCTCTTCACTGATGCCTCATCCATCGGATTCGGCGGGTTCCTGACATCAGTATAGGTTCTCCAGAACCTGGCCCCTCAAAATTCAGCTTCTTCCCCCTCAAGACAAATCCACCGCTCTTCTGGAAATCTATCCAACTGTGGCAGCTGCTCTCCTCTGGGGTCACCAGTGGTCAAGGAAATCAATCCTTTTCCTCAGCGATAAACCCACAGTGCATATCATTAACAAAGGACGTTCCTCATCCCCTCTCATCATGCGTCTGCTTCATCATCTCATATGGTCTTCTGTCTCAATTTCTTAATCCAAGCCTGCCACCTTCCTGGTATCTACATGAACAATGAAGATGCTCTTTCTCGCCTGCAGGTATCCAAGTTCCATCAGCTGGTCCCGTCTGCTTCCCCAAACCCCCTCCCGACTCCCCACTTCCACCAGATGCTGTTCGACTGAATCCTATTCTCAGGAACCTCCTTCAATCTGCTCAGCATTACAGCCTGCAGCCCTCGCCCCTTCTTCAAGAGTTTCATTTTCTACAGCATGGTCAGCATTTTCAACTTTCTGTGCCCAGCATTAGGCTTTCACAGTCCACGCTAGGGACTCTCTCCATCTTGCCCCAGCATCTATTAAAGCTTACATTTCCAGGATACAATACCACTACCGTATCATGTCTGTGCCCTCTCCCACCATTCTCTCCACACCAGCGGTTCGTCTGACCCTACGTGGGATCAGTTTCGGCAAGGTCAGTTCATTCAGCTGTCTAGGATCGAGTCCCCTATCTGCGCTATCTCCTCAATGTCAAGGTATCTTTCCAGCAGGAAACCCTGCCCCCCCCTCGGACCCTCTGTTCATTGATTCATCTCGCTCCACCATCACTCGCCACTAGTTCTCAACCCACCTCTCCACCCTCGTCTCCAGAGCAGATCTCCTTCCTCAGCTCTACACCCCTCATTCACTCCGTATAGGCGCAACCACCTCCTCCTCGAGGGCCAACATTAATCTCAGCTTGATAAAAGAACATGGGGTGCTGGTCCTCTTCCGCGTTGGATCTGTTCATCTTCCACTGATATAGTCGCAGCCCATTTAAAAACCGCTAGTATGCCCGGAGTGGGGGCTTCCTGACCACCGGGGCCATCAGAGGTTTTCCCCTAATTAAGGTTTTTTTTTCCTTTCCACTGAGCGGTGGGCACACACAGTTACACCTACTAAAATTCCAAATCATCCCTCTGTTTGTCCTGGTCTTTTGTCTATATTATGTGTTGGCATGTGCTGTCTGTTGTTTGTCTCACGGTGCGTGTGGTTTTACGAGGAGCCGGGGGTCCATCCTTTGAGGGGCAAGTGAGTCTCACTTCCCTGACCTCAGGTCCAGGCATCCACCTACCTTCCTTTTCAAGGGGGGGGGGGTTCTCACCACGTGAGTCAGAGCAGACCCCTGGCCACACTCCGTCCTGTCACAGCTCCTGCGCTTATCTTACCTCACCTCGTGAGGCTCTGTTCTATCCATCCCTCTTCGGGACGTGGATGCTTTATGCTTCCAGTGCTCGAGTCCCATACTAACCTGCATGCTTTGTCCTTACTTCAGGTCCCAGGCAGTGTGAAGTCTCAGCTAATCATGGGGTTTAACAAGCTCCCCTTTACAGAAGTCTCAGATGCTGGATACCCTACTCTCCCGAGGGGCGATTCCCTCGTATCTCTGTTCGTGTTCTAGTCTCCTGGGACTGACTTCCTCTCCCGCGGGGTGGCTCCCTCATATCTCTGTTCGTGTCCTGGTCTCCTGGGATTGACTTCCTCTCCCGAGGGGCGGCTCTTCGTGTCATAACCTTCATATATGTTTTCGGTTGCTGGGCTTCAGCCCCTGGGATGTGTCGGCATCGTCGCCCTCAGTCAGCAACCACTTTCTGAATACATTAGACGAACAGGTATATCTAATTATATTTTTATTTACAATATCATCTCATTAATTTACTCCAACAGTTTATCGTTCATTTTGATTGTCCTTTCGCTATAACGAACCCCTCAATATAACAATCAAAAGGCTTGGACCCCAACAAGTTCATTATAGGGAAGTTGTAGTGTGTGTGTGTATATATATATATATATATATATATATATATATACACACACACACACATACACACACACACACACATATATATACACTGTTTTGCTCAATATTGAATTATGGTCTTACTCAAAAACCTACCCAATAAACATGTTTTGCCTGCAGATTTTTGTTTTTTGATGATTTCACATTTTTACTCTATTTTTATGACGTGGCCGCCAATCAGCTTCTTATGAGCAACAATTAATCCTGGATTATCCCTAAACATGTATAGCAAGTTTCAGAACTCTGCAATAAGTTGTTTTCGATACATAGGCATTTTAACAGTCTCTGCGAAATCCAATATGGCTGCTGAACCATGTGACCTATGGCATTTGTTTTTTTTTCTGGTGCACCGTCCCATGGGCATCTACCAACCTACCAATTTTCGTGAGTTTTTGAGCAACTTTGAGGAGGAAGAAACAAAATAAAATTAATAATAATAATAATAATAATAATAATAATAATAATAATAATAATAATAACAACTAGAAGTTGCAAGCAACTTGACGGCTTCCAAGGCATTCTTGTTCATATCTGTGTTCCATAATAACCATGACCCTATCTGCACTTTCTAAGGAGTTACAAGCTAGTTTTACATTTGACCTTAAGGAGAGGTCAGCGGTCACAGTCAAAGCAATTTTTGAATGGAGCATGTATGGGTTCCTATATGTGTTCCATAGTAACCATTACCCTATCTGCAATATGTAAGGAGTTATACGCTAGCTTTGTATTTGACCTTATGGAGAGGTCAAAGGTCATGGTCAAGTTCATTTTTGAATAGAGCATATATGGGTTAATTTGTGTAATCTACAGTAACTATGACACTGTCTAAAACTCTCAAAGGAGTTCTAAACAAATTTTGCATTTCAGCTTTAGCAAGGTAATATGTGCAAATATGTGCAATTTTACCATTTGGCCATGTTTTTTTAATGTAGCGACTTGCTTTTAACAAACTTATTAGACAACCTTGCCAAGCTATGTATGCAAAGTTTCGCTTCAAATCGACATAACCGTTTCAGAGAAGACATTTGAATATTTTTGACAATTCCAATATGGCCGCCAGGCCATGTGACCAGTTGACTTCTCTTGAACAACCGTAAATCTAGGCCATGAGGGTAGTCTATTGTAATAAAATAATGACTTGGATCGCATTATTGAGGCGTTTGGTGATAAAACGAGTGATCAGGAGATGATCGATCGGTATGTACGACTATTATTATTATTATTATTATTATTTATTTATTAGCATATGTGAAAGCTATAGCGAGCGAAAGGGTGGGGCGGGGCTGGAGATGCCTAGTGAGTGCTTTGTTGATATGCAGGGCCTTTTAAACCCGTTTGACTGTGGGAAAAAAATACTTTTAAACAGCGCGTCTAAAATTAACTGCGCGTGTGAAAATAAATTGGACCTGACGCGCCTGACACGCACTTAATAAATGGACTGCAAAGGGTTAAGCACAAAGTGGACATTTTCTGCTTCATTTTATGTCACCATGGAAAGAAAATGTAAGAAAATATAGTGCTGATAAAAACAAACACTAATTGCTTATGTAATGGAAGTTTAATAAAAAAAAAAGTTTAACCCTTATCTGTCCATTTATTCAGCACATATCAGGCGTGTCAGTTCCAATTTATTTTCACATGTTCAGTTTATTTTAGACATGCTGTTTAAAAGTATTTTTTTTTTTACAGTAAAACAGGTTTCAAAGGCACTGCATATCAACAGGACACTCAGTACTGTATCTCCAGCCCTGCCCCACCCCTTGTTCGTTGTATTTTACACATACCTCTTCATAGTAGTGCATACCGATAAATCATCTCCTGATCACTCGTTTTATCACCAAACTCCTCAATTATTATTTTATTACTATAACATCTAAAAAAAGCTCTGCAAATGTCTGTGATATTCTTTGAGCGCTGGATGCAGAAGCAGCTATCTTGTTTGTTTATGTCCGTGTTGTGGTGTCAGGGCTATCTGTATTTCAGGAGATACGCCCCCTTTTTTTTCCAGCTTCTCTCGGCTCCTAAAAACAAACACTAATTGCTTATGTAATGTAAGTTTAATAAAAAAAAAAAAAGTTTAAACTTAAAATGGGTTCGTGTACAAAAAAAAAAAATCAAAAACTCTTAACATTGCATTAATAAAAAAGTTTAAAATTACCTCTTGATTTTTTACTGTCTTCTATGGGAATCAAATGTCTGGCAACTTCTTGTTTTTCAAAAGATGCTTGTTGAAACATGGGGTGTATTTTATAATTTGCTGGATCACCATGTTTGTCTCCATCAACATCAGGTCACAAAGAAAAAGCAGACGACAGGCTGTAGTTACTGCGACAAGTATTTATTATGTCTACATGTTTTCTGCAGAGAATATGGCTTTCCAACGCCTTGTACCCTCTTGACCCATAATCAGAGGTTGACAAAGCCGAGGGGACCGTAGTCTACATGTTGCTAGAAAAATGTAGAAAGTGACGTGCAAGCTACAAGTTTCAGGCAACTTTGTTGCAAGCAACTGTATCAAATGACTGTTGATTTTGTAGAAACAAACATTACGTCATAGAATAAATCAGCCAATGAAAGTGATATAAAAAGTCACATTACTAGCTTCTTCACTGGCTAAAAAAAACTTAGAAAAATGGCAGATAAAATGAATGCTGAGCCGAGATTCACCTTTAATTTTTTTCAAGGTGATTTTTTAAAATAGGTTGTATAGGCAAGTAAATAAGTGTTAATCGGACCATTCCTGGTAGTCAATGACCAATTTGTCAGTTAATGCCACGAGATGTACTAGAGCTGCATAAAGTCGACAAAATGTGTAATATTATATTCCTTGAAAAAAACGATTTACTATTATGAACCCTTTTAAACAATGTTGTGTTGGCATTATAGTATAACAGTAGAAATTACTTTAAAAAAAAAAAAAAAAAAAGCCGGTTTGGTACTGATGCTGAAGCATTAGAGCCTTCATGTTAAATCTTATGCATCATACACAATTCAACACCACATGACCATCATCACAGTAAAAATAGACATAATGAAGCGTTCTTACCTTTGTATAAGTTAGTGATCAGCAGATGTGTCAGCCGCACGAAGAACACAGCGTGTGGTTTTCAGTAACTCTACTGTGCAGAATAAATTATTTTTTTCCTATGGGTAAATATCGAGATTTTCTTCCTATGCATCGGGACGCAGGACATTTACTAGGAAATCGGGACTGCCCTGACCATATAGGGACTGTTGGCATGTATGAAATATTGTTACACAGTTACCAATATCTGATTTGTTGAAGAAGAAAAAAAACAAACACCTGACATTTAGGAATTCTGTTCAAAATAATATAATATAAAAACTATAGCAATTATCACTTCTTTCTATTTACAATCAGTTTTATTTACACGTTTATTTACACACATAAAACAGAAAAACATTCAAGCCAAAAATAACACATTCAGAACACAAATTATGAGGGTAATGGTAAATGTTACAAATACAATCCTATGTGTACATACTTAAGAATGTACTATATAAGTATTATATTGAAAAAAAATGCTAGACTAAAAAAACACCAATAAACTTTGAGAGGAAATATCATCTATGTATTGTCTTCTCTGTGTTGTCCATTAACATTCTAGCTACAATTTCTACATACTGCAGAATAGTGTCCTCTGAAATTTGAAGCAACAATGTAGAAGCAACAGGTTTCATTCTACATTTTCTAGCAACATGTAGACTAGTGTCCCCTTGGCTTAACTGGTATGCAGGTACGCATGCGGACCAATAAAAAAAATGTGGACTTAGGTGAGTCTTAACCAGCGGGGAAAATAAGGAGGCGTTCATAGAGTTCCTCCTCAACACATGGAAAACAGCTAATTTTGGTGTGTTGAAGAATGACATCTCAATATATGTTGCCCATACACCACAGTGTCACTGGCTACGAGTCATGAACTCTGTACTCAGTGTGGATGTTGTTGATGAATTGCGCTGTGACCATAAGGAAGCGGACACTCGAATCCTTCTTCATGCTCATCATGCCAGTAGCACATACCGTAATGTCATCATCCACAGTCCGGATACTGATGTTGGAGTTATAAGTTATATTTATATATGGCCACTAGCATGAACAAAGCTTGTATCATTGATCTTTAAAAAAATAACATCTGCACTGGGTTCCAGAGTGACGGAGTCCATGATTGGACTTCATGTCTTCACTGGCTGTGATTCCACTAGTGCATTGTACGGCAAAGGGAAGAAGGCAGCCTTCACTGTGGCAACCAAAAATGGAGAATTCATTGAAGTCAGCTTGGACAAGAATTTGCACCATCACAGCGTCTGATGTCACTGCTCTTGAGAAACGTGTCTGTCATCTGTATAGTCACCCCATCATCATCAGATGTTAAGGACGTTCGTTACAGGGTGTTCTGCCTTGCGTCATAATCACCATCTGAGCAGTGTATGCCTCCTACAAGGGATGCACTACTACAGCACACAAAACGTGCCAATTATCAAGCAGCAATCTGTCGGCGAGCTCTGTGTCCAAAAATTGAAGCACCATCACCTGTTGGCCATGGTTAAAAAATGGACAACAATAACCTGTCGGTGGTTTGGATGAGAGTGGACCCTGCCCCGGAGAGTGTTGTACAGGTCATCAGTTGCAGATATAGACAGTTAAAATGCAAATGGTGTTCGTGTCACGGTCTCGTGGTTTGATCATGGCCTACGTGGACTGAGTAAAAGTGGAAAAACGCCAATCAACGGAGATTCTTCATCACTGTTATGAACACTAGGTGGCATCTGTATACATAGTATTTATCTTCACTTTAACATGAATATTACCTTTTACATATTGGAGTCAAGGACAAGCATTCAGAGTTCTTGACAAATCCCAAATTGGGAATACAGTTTTGAGATCCAGGTACTAATCTGTAAGATGTACAGATGGTTAAATTGTCAAAAATAACTAGGCTTCTTGAAAAATGAGTTAAAAATAAGTACCAGGTGAAACAACATGTTGTTAGCATTCTATTTAGCTTTGCAGAATTAAGGTTAAATATTATTTTAATGTATTGTCTAACCTGCATAGCCAAGCTTGTTTCCATTGCTAGTTTTACTTCTTCCCAGCTTTACATCTGGTTGGGACCAAGGCATGAAGAGGTCAAGAGACCAGCCTCGGACCACAGTGAGTCAGTGCCTGAGGGAGTTGAAGACAGGATCATTCCACTAGACCACACTGACTCATATA
Organism: Acipenser ruthenus; assembly: GCF_902713425.1. Classification (NCBI taxonomy): domain Eukaryota; kingdom Metazoa; phylum Chordata; class Actinopteri; order Acipenseriformes; family Acipenseridae; genus Acipenser; species Acipenser ruthenus. The sequence continues at coordinate 50,569,548 of NC_081194.1, read as the reverse complement.
GTTTTACTTGATTTCTAATACTAAATGTTCTCTGCATTCAGCTGTGATATGTAAGTAAACAACAGTGCACCAGTGCGGAAAAGAGTGTGTTTATTGCTGTTAAGCATTTAATTGTCTGGTAAAATACTTTGAGCAGCTGGGGAGAGGGAATCACACATGCACAGCACAGGAAGACAAGGGATGGTAGCGAATGAAAACCCTACCCTGGTCCACAGCTCCCCCCAACCCCCCTTCGTGTATTAAACAGCACGTGCCAAGAATACTGAGTTACAACAGACCAGTTTATTTGCATTGCTATTCACACTTTCTGTATGTTTATATTCACTGCTTTGCCATACACAGTGGCATCTTTCAAAGTCATAAGGACCAGTTAAATATTTTTTTCTCGTAAGGTGGAACATAATTTTGTAAAACAACTTAGGTTCACATAGGAGCCTTTAAAATAACAATTCTGGGTGGTTTATTTTTACTTTTGCTACATGAACAGTTTTTTCCTCTGTAGCCTTTTTGCCAAAAACAATTTAGTGAATAAAGTCCTCTTTTTTGGTTCAGGTTTTGCAAAACCACCTACATTTGGACACATGCAGGGCTAACGATACATCTGTTAAAGATAAACAACATTATACAGTGCAGAAAAGCATATACACAACAAGTGATAAAATGAAGCAACTTCAGTTAAACAGTAAACCCCTTTCATTTTTTTTTATGTGGAGGCCAATTATCCATTCAGTTGTATTTAAAGGACACAACAAATTCTTGATTTACACCTTTCACCATCTGTCAAGTACATGTTTTTTTTTTGGTTTTAAAATAATTTATTTTACCTTCGCTCAAGCAATACTAGCACTGGTCCAGCTTTTCTTCTGTTAAAGATTCTGTGCATGTATTTTATACTTTGTAATATACAGATATTTTAATGACCAGTATAGGTACCTAATCATTTCATACGTGACTCCAATGGTTTGAAATAAGGCCATGTGACCTTCAGCAGGGAAACCAGGATATATCCTAAATACACATAAATATCAAGTTAACAAATCAAACATTCTCAGTGCAAAAGAGGGTGGAGCAGTAATAATGTAATAAAGATAGTAAGTAGGTAAGAAGCGATGTGAATTTACACACACACATATTGTGCCACAGCTGTGCCTTCGATTCTGGATCATGTCTTTTTTTTTTTTTCGTGAAATCATAATTCAACTCCTTCTAATATACCATCCATGACCTAAAGTAGTTAGCCACAACACTCTGGGTTTTTTACCTATTAAACCTGGAGTGGAGTAGCCTTCGAGACCCAGATTAAGGGTAGTTTAGCGTCCATTTCCAGCTGATTAGTTTTCCTCTGCAGAAACTGCCTGCAAAGAGGTGCCCTCATCAGTTGTTGTAGTAATATGCATTTTAGTCTTTAAACCCAGCAATTTGTGTCCCCAATAGCACATCAAGTATCTGAATGGATTCATGAATTTACAGAATCCACAATACATATATTTTTATGTACATACCTATATATAGCTACTATTAATTTGAGATTTGAAGAGGTTTTAATTCTAAAGAACATGTTTGTGAAATGTAATCTAATAGAACTGTGCACCAACATGTTTACCTGTTTGGCGAGGGTAAGGTATCAGTTTCTTAGCATTCTTAGCATTGGTTCTTACTTAAACATTGTTGTTAAGTAAATTCAAGGATGTTTCCTAGTTTTCTAGGACAATGAACAACTGTGCTGGAGACAGTGACACTGCTCCCACTATCCCATTCTTTGGGAGCCAAGTGAAGAGGGTTTAATCCTTACTTGTGTAGCCGGAGTGCATGATTACTTGCTGGAGTATCAACACACACACCCCTGGGGAGCTCAGGGGCTAAATGTAAAGGAAGGAAGGAAATACTTTTTAGAGTATAAACAGAAAGCCTCAGGAAAACACTGCAGATGGACAAAGATGAGTAAACGTAAACACTCAGGGGGATACCGGAGACTCTAGCCAGACTTAAAAACAAGAAATTGGTTCCTTGCTGACCTGCACACAGATAAAAAAAAAATCAGGAGGAACAAAACCAATTAAATCTTGTAATTTATATAACAGCCTCACTGGAAATCATGCCATGCTTTTTTGTGTCAAACCCTAGCAAGACTTTACTTGGCTTTGAGCTTGCCTGGAGAATACCGAGTGCTGGGGCTAACTGCCTTCCTCATTATATTCATATCATGTAACCTTTCAACTCTGTCATGTCAGTCCCACTTATTCTCTGTCTATGTATATTTAGCATAGGTGGGGTTGGCAGAGTTGAAAGGTCAAATAGTTTGAATGGAATGAGGAAGGCTGTTCAGTCCTGGATAACCCAGACAAGCTCAAAGCCAAGTAACAATCAGGTGTTTCAAAATCCCATGGCCTGCACTGAAATAATGCCTAAAACCTGAATGAGAAGCTGTTTTTTTTTAATGTACAGGGCAGCTCATACTAAAGTTCACACAAGTTTTCTGTTCTCAAGCTGGGGTGGGGTGGGGAACCATCAGAACCAAAGGGCCTGTCCATCTCCATTAACAAATACATGAGATCATAAACATGTATAAAGCTCACAGGACCTCAAATGTAAGTCTAGTGCAAGAAATTGATCATGAAAGAGCATAAGGCTTCTGGCATGTGAGCCTCTTCAGAACCTGGTTATAAATACAGTAGGAGAAATTCAAACCTATGCTTTTATACTAGGCCTTGGGGCTATACGCACTAGGGCTGTCAGTTAAGCCTCAAGATTTCAATCGATTAATTGGGCACACAAAATATAATCGTTCGAGTAAATATCGATGATTGTACCATACATTTTCATTGCATTCCTCTTCCCGTGACGTTATTATTTTAATATCATTGCAGTTAAGTAAAAGCTTGTTCACAACAATTGAATGCGAGGGGTAATTGGGGAATTTTCAAATAACTATGTAACTTGGATTTATAAAAAGTTGATATAAAATTATTGCTGTTATGAGTTTTTTTAAACCTATACTCAATCAGCAATCTTTGGTTTTGTTTCCTACTATTGGCACAGTAAATATTTTTTAATTGTTTTGTATTTTTCTTCTTAATTTTCTATCATGAATCCCTCAAAATCTCGACACCCAATAGAAAACTTGTTAAAACTGAACATAGTTGTTAGATAGATTTATAAATGTGGTATTTCTAGAATTGTATTTTTTTTGTTATATATATATATTTCACCCAATAATTAAAAATGTATTGTTTTTAATTTAAATTTCTAGCTCATAACCAACACTCTATTAAGTAACATTTTCATAAAAGTTTTTTTTCCTGAAGAATATATAAATACCTAAGCAAACAGTACTTAAAGGTGCTTTCACACAGAGGAGTTATGATGGTTCAGAACAGCCACTGAAGCGGCTTATAGGTCTGTGTGAATTGCCTATACCGCCACAGAACCGTCATATTTTATGTAAGGTGGTTCAGAGTCGATACTGAACCGTCATAACTGCCTGTGTGAAAGGCTATACCGTCACTGAAGCGCTATAGTGGGTGTGGTTTCAAAGTCAACGTGCCACGTTACTATAGCGTAGGTAGGTAAGGGGCGTGCATGCAGTGCTTAATTTGTGCCGAGGCTTGCCGGGTCACAGTCCCGAAACCTCTGGGTTAAAAATCTCATAAAATGCTTTCTTTTTAAAATTTCAACACGGTTGCATTAAGTCTGCAAGTTCTTGCGTGCGCGCTAAAGAGAGACAGTCCACTGCCACGTTTGTAGCCAACTTTAAATTACTTTACGATTTCAGCTTGAGTGCTTAAGTAAGAGGACACTGGCTGCAACTCTATTGTCGTTTTTTTATACACAAATAAGCTTACTTGATTTGAAAAACATCATGAATGATACAAGCAACTTCTTACACTACTTGGTTTGATTAAATGAGTAATACACAGCAAAATATGAAAGCTGAACATTAATTTCAACAAAGAGCAACTTTTTAATGAAAACACTTTTATTAATGGACTTGATTGTGCCTCCAACACCATCATGAGGCCCTTTTCCATGGGCGGCCTCCATAAAATTCCAATACACCGTAACAACCATGGATGAAAGGCAAGGTAGAAAGCAAGTAAAAATTACCTTTGTTTCTGTACTGGGTAGTGGGTCCATCACTCCAGAAAAGAGTTTTCACCTCTTGGAATTCTTTTTTTTAGCCATTTCGGGATTCGTGTCATGTGTGCCCATATGGCTACTTCACAATGACGATCCGCCAAGACTGTACAAAAACTTTTTTTTGTCAGCTTCTCACCGCCTACATAGACCACTACTGTATGGCATGACACTTGATAGTGTGATGCCCCAAAATGAGGTCCCTGAACCTGACTGTTGGACTTGCAGTTCTTTGAAAATACAACAAGAATCACAGCCTCATCCTCTTTGAGACTTTTTTTTTTTTTAGCTGTTTCCTCATCTTGAATTGGTTATGGATATTAAACGTGTGAGTACGCATATTACCAGCTTCCTTATTTGTTTTTTATATTCTCCACCCTCGCCCCGCAGTGGTGGACTGCCCAGTCCCTGACCACCTTCCGGCGCCTCAAAACTCACCTCTTCAGACAGCACCTGTAGATCTCCTCTTTTCCCTCTGGACACTTTATCACTCTTCCTTAATGCGCTTTACTTGCTCTTATCTGCTCCCGATTTCACTGCATTTAATCCTGTACTGTAGAGTACTGTAATCTGTCACAAGTGTTATTTAATCTGTAGTATTTTGTATTTTAATTATATCCTGATGTAACTATCACTGACACTGTTATCTGCTCCGTTATTGAATCATATTTTGTCATATACTTGTACTTGCTAGAACCGAAGTCATTGGATTTTATCTTGCTCTTAATTGTATTAATACTTGTACTGTGATTCTTGAAATGTATTTTTGTTTACGACTGTAAGTCGCCCTGGATAAGGGTGTCTGCTAAGAAATAAATAATAATAATAATAATATGAATTCTTCCAAAGTTCCACAGGCAGTGTGCTTGAATGTCACAGTGCACGATTTGATTTCTCTGTTCTTAGTTTCTCTGTCTTCTTTTTGCGTTATCCATTGTTTCCAGTTCACAATTGCGTGTGTGAGGTCTTCATTGCTGATAGCAATTTCAATCTTCTTGTCCCTACATTGGTCACCTGCTTACTCTCAGGTGAGGAAACCAAACTCTTTGATAGTTCTTCAGCATTACTGGTCATGATCACTTTTTTTACACATTGACAAGTTTGCCGATCCTCCAGTCTTGGTGGAACAATCCAAAAGGGTCTGTAACAGGTGAACTGAGTGTATGATATTTTGTAACCAGGACTCTCAGATTTGAACCGCAAGAACAACTTCTGCAGTGGAGCAGTAAGGAGCCTCTTCCTTTTTTTGATTTTGGACAGTGTGATGGTATGTCTCTTGCCAGGCATCACTCGACTTATGTCGTCACGAGAAAGAAACTTCATGACAATCTTCTGTTTCTCCCTAGCAGCTTTCTTCTCCTTCTTTTGTGAAGTTTTAAAGCTGGTAATATAACTGTGGTCTTTCTGCAGTTGCTGGGCTGCATATTTATTTAATTTGTATTTCTTGAGAATACTATTCTTAAATGTCAGGTACAGTGCCTATAGTAAGTATTCACCCCCCTTTGACGTTTTCAGTTTGTTGTGTTACAACCTCAAATCTTGATGCATTTAAATTTGATTTTTTCCCCTTTGATTTACACAACCTACTCAACACTTTGAAGAGGCAAGAGAATTTGTATTGTGAAACAAGTTAATGAAAAAAAAACTGAAAATGTCTTGGTTAGATAAGTAGTCACTCCCCTGAGTCAATACTTGGTAGAACCACCTTTGGCAGCAATTACAGCTGTGAGTCTTTTGGGGTAAGTCTCTACCAGGTTTGCACATTCTTCTTGGCAAAATTGTTCAAGCTCTGTCAAGTTGGATGGGGATTGTTGGTGGACAGCAATCTTCAAGTCTTGTCACAGATTCTCAAACGTATTCAAGTCTGGGCTTTGACTGGGCCACTCTAGGACATTCACTTTCTTGTTTTTAAGCCACTCCAGTGTTGCTTTGGCTGTGTGCTTGGGGTCATTGTCCTGCTGAAAGGTGAATCTCCATCCCAGTCTTAGGTCTTTTGCAGACTGAAGCAGGTTTTCCTCAAGGATTTGCCTGTATTTAGCTCCATCCATTTTGCCCTCTACCCTGACAAGCTTCCCAGTCCCTGCTGATGAAAAGCATCCCCATGCTTCACAGTAGGGATGGTGTTACCTGGGTGATGTGCTGTGTTGGGTTTGCGCCAGACATAACGCTTTGCATTTAGGCCAAATAGTTCAATTTTTGTTTCATCGGACCACAGAATCTTTTGCCACATCTTTTCAGAGACTCCCACATGCCTTTTTGCAAATTCCAAGCGGGATTTTACATGGGCTTTTTTTCAGAAATGGCTTCCTTCTTGCCACTCTTCCATACAGGTCAGATTTGTGGAGTATCTGAGCTATTGTTGACACATGGACACTTCTTCCATCTCAGCCATGGAACGCTGCAGGTATTTCAGAGTTGTCATTGGCCTCTTGATGGCTTCTCTGACCAATGCCCTTCTTACCCGGCTGCTCAGTTTGGGTGGACGGCCTGCTCTAAGCAGATTCTGGATTGTGCCGTATACCTTCCACTTCTTAATGATCGACTTGACTGTGCTTCCAAGGGATATTCAATGTTTTTGAAAACTTTTTATACCCCTCCCCTGATCTGTGCCTTTCCACAATTTTATCCCGGAGTTGTTTTGAAAGCTCCTTGGTCTTCATGGTAGTATATTTGTTTGAATGCACTACCCAACTGTGGGAGCTTACAGAGACAGGTGTATTTAATCTGAAATCATGTGAACCACTTTTATTGCACACAGATGGACTCCATTTAACTTATTGTGTGAAATCTGAAGGCAACTGGTTGCACCTGAGCTTATTTAAGAGTGTTAGCAAAGGGGGTAAATACTTCTCTAATGAAGACTTTTCAGGTTTTTATTTTTAATTGATTTGTTTTTTCACCCCCCCCCCCCATTTTTTGTAACACATTGAAAGTGTTGAGTAGGTTGTGTAAATCAAAGGGAAAAAAATCCCATTTAAATGCATCAAGATTTCAGGTTGTAACACAACAAACTGTGAAAACGTCCAAGGGGGGTGAATACTTACTATAGGCACTGTATTTGTTGGGCATGTTCTTAACCTGAACTTTCATCACATTATGAAAAAGAAGCGCCTTCTTCACATTCTTACTCACTTGGCATTCTTTCAGCATTTTCTCAGTAACCCTCCCTGGAGAATCTATGGTTATTTTATTTATTCTGTATAACCTCTTTCTGTATTTTTCAGTTTGTCTTTCCAGCTTTCTTTTCCTCAAGGAACTTTGCTTTTTCTGTGGTTTTTTTATGATCTTTCTTCTTTGGAAGTATTCTCTTCCATCTGTCTTCCCAAGACTTTTTCTAGAGGTGCACAGTGATTCATGCGTTTGGACCTGGCCTGCTCCAGATACAGAGGAACTTTCTGCACACTTATTACCCTGATTTACAGGATTCCTTCTTCTGAAATTGAAGAAGGAATCTGTGAAAAAAGACCTAGGAGTTTATGTTGACTCAGAAATGTCTTCATCTAGACAATGTGGGGAAGCTATAAAAAAGTCAAACAAGATGTTCGGATATATTGTGAGAAGTGTTGAATTTAAATCAAGGGAAGTAATGTTAAAACTTTACAATGCATTAGTAAGACCTCACCTAGAATATTGTGTTCAGTTCTGGTCACCTCGTTACAAAAAGGATATTGCTGCTCTAGAAAGAGTGCAAAGAAGAACAACCAGAATTATCCCGGGTATCAAGAATTGAATCTATTCAGTCTTGAACAAAGAAGACTATGCGGTGATCTGATTCAAGCATTCAAAATCCTAAAAGGTATAGACAATGTCGACCCAGGGCATTTTTTGACCTGAAAAAAGAAACAAGGACCAGAGGACACTTCAGTTATTGGTATGTATTTCTTTTTACTTCTTTCCTTTTCCTTTGCTAGGTACTTATTTTGTCTAAAGATCATTTTTTCTCCTTTCCCTGTATCTTCTACACTTCTCTGCATTGCTCATCTTAGCTTTCCCTTTACCTTGCATCATGTCTGTAAAAATTATAATTATTATTATTATTAATTTCTTAGCTGACGCCCTTATCCAGGGCAACTTACAATTGTTACAAGATATCACATTATTTTTATATACAATTACCCATTTATACAGTTGGGTTTATTCTGGAGCGATCTAAGTAAAGTACCTTGCTCAAGACTACAGCAGCAGTGTCCCCACCGAGGATTCAACCCACGACCCTCCGGTCAAGAGTCCAGAGCCCTAACCACGACTGACAGCTAATGACAGCTTTTATACACACAAATACACAGCTCAGCCTTGCTATATACATGCTAAGACATCTTATTAACATGTTAACTATGAGTTCGGAGAGAAAATCTGGATCCGGAAGAGAATATAAAACTGATTGTAACCCTAACTATACCTATATAATGGTATTTTATTGTTATTAATGTGCAACATCCCACCCCAAAAAATGATTTGAAGTATACAAGTAAATAATATAAATAAAAATCATAACCGACACTAACTTCTCATAACCAACATATTTCTTGTTTTTGAAAAGTGTCGTTTATGAGAAATTTCACTTTTGTCCATTTTCAACAAACAGGGCAGCCATTGTTTTCCGATGGCAATGTAATAACAATGAGGATAAAGTAAATTTACATTAAATACATGTAAGTTTCATAAATATTTTTATTTCCATGTTTTGCTAGAGGTGTTGGTTATGAGCTACACAACTGTGCCAGACTGCACTAGTGAGTTAAACAGTAATATTTAAAAAATAATGAAGAGCATATTTACCTCTGTCTCCAGTCCTTCCCTCCAGAAACTCTTTACCTTTCACCTTGTTTTAAAAACTTTATTGATATGTTATCATTTCTACACAAAAAGTCAGTGGGTGTCGGTTATGAGATTTTGTGTGCAAAACTCTGGGACATACATAGAATGGTGTATAAATACAAAATGACATAGCATTTCTCATATTGAATGTATGTTTTAGAAACAATTTAAATACTTTTCAGATATTTGTATAAAAACATAACATTATAATAATTAAATGTATAACATTTCACTCTGAAACTTAAAAATCAAACTCTGGGACAGGGGTTGGTTATGAGATTCAAAATATGAAAGTACAAAAAAAGGCTAAAACCGTTTAAAAATGTATTAATAAGTTATTGTGCAGAGTAGATTAAAATGTTACCTTTCTAAAAAGATATCATTTTCAATAGGAAATTGATTTGTTTTGAGAAATATGTCAGCCGGACACCAAGTTACATACAGTGCCTTGCGAAAGTATTCGGCCCCCTTGAACTTTGCGACCTTTTGCCACATTTCAGGCTTCAAACATAAAGATATGAAACTGTAATTTTTTGTGAAGAATCAACAACAAGTGGGACACAATCATGAAGTGGAACGAAATTTATTGGATATTTCAAACTTTTTTAACAAATAAAAAACTGAAAAATTGGGCGTGCAAAATTATTCAGCCCCTTTACTTTCAGTGCAGCAAACTCTCTCCAGAAGTTCAGTGAGGATCTCTGAATGATCCAATGTTGACCTAAATGACTAATGATGATAAATAGAATCCACCTGTGTGTAATCAAGTCTCCGTATAAATGCACCTGCACTGTGATAGTCTCAGAGGTCCGTTTAAAGCGCAGAGAGCATCATGAAGAACAAGGAACACACCAGGCAGGTCCGAGATACTGTTGTGGAGAAGTTTAAAGCCGGATTTGGATACAAAAAGATTTCCCAAGCTTTAAACATCCCAAGGAGCACTGTGCAAGCGATAATATTGAAATGGAAGGAGTATCAGACCACTGCAAATCTACCAAGACCTGGCCGTCCCTCTAAATTTTCAGCTCATACAAGGAGAAGACTGATCAGAGATGCAGCCAAGAGGCCCATGATCACTCGGATGAACTGCAGAGATCTACAGCTGAGGTGGGAGACTCTGTCCATAGGACAACAATCAGTCGTATACTGCACAAATCTGGCCTTTATGGAAGAGTGGCAAGAAGAAAGCCATTTCTTAAAGATATCCATAAAAAGTGTCGTTTACAGTTTGCCACAAGCCACCTGGGAGACACACCAAACATGTGGAAGAAGGTGCTCTGGTCAGATGAAACCAAAATCGAACTTTTTGGCAACAATGCAAAACGTTATGTTTGGCGTAAAAGCAACACAGCTCATCACCCTGAACACACCATCCCCACTGTCAAACATGGTGGTGGCAGCATCATGGTTTGGGCCTGCTTTTCTTCAGCAGGGACAGGGAAGATGGTTAAAATTGATGGGAAGATGGATGGAGCCAAATACAGGACCATTCTGGAAGAAAACCTGATGGAGTCTGCAAAAGACCTGAGACTGGGACGGAGATTTGTCTTCCAACAAGACAATGATCCAAAACATAAAGCAAAATCTACAATGGAATGGTTCACAAATAAACATATCCAGGTGTTAGAATGGCCAAGTCAAAGTCCAGACCTGAATCCAATCGAGAATCTGTGGAAAGAACTGAAAACTGCTGTTCACAAATGCTCTCCATCCAACCTCACTGAGCTCGAGCTGTTTTGCAAGGAGGAATGGGCAAAAATTTCAGTCTCTCGATGTGCAAAACTGATAGAGACATACCCCAAGCGACTTACAGCTGTAATCGCAGCAAAAGGTGGCGCTACAAAGTATTAACTTAAGGGGGCTGAATAATTTTGCACGCCCAATTTTTCAGTTTTTTATTTGTTAAAAAAGTTTGAAATATCCAATAAATTTCGTCCCACTTGTTGTTGATTCTTCACAAAAAATTACAGTTTCATATCTTTATGTTTGAAGCCTGAAATGTGGCAAAAGGTCGCAAAGTTCAAGGGGGCCGAATACTTTCACAAGGCACTGTAGTTATTTGAAAATTCCCCCAATTACGCCTTGGTAGTGTCAGGAGAAGAAACCCCCCAAAAAAAATTAAAAAAAAAAAACACCACAACATTCGCAACAAGCCTAAAGCAAGTTTAACATACTACAGGAGTGTTACTTAAATATTTATTCCAAACAGATTACAGTACTTTGGAATGTAATTTATATAAACTAGACACGAGTTTATGAAAAACGTTTTTTTGTATTCAGTGACAGCTGCAGCATCACGCATTGCATCTTGTTAATACTGTAACACCTAACCTTCACTATCTGTGAAACACAATGCGGAAATCCCTGCCTAAAACATAATAATAATAATAATAATAATAATAATAATAATAATAAAGTTATTTACTAAATTGATTTACTTACCACAACATGCAATACCCGCTAGCTGATCCTTACTCCAAAATTGCCTTTATCATCACTGATCATTTATTTATTTATTTTTAACATTATTGAATATTGTTAAATATTCATTATATACATTTTGAAACTCAAAAGAAGCACAAACTATATACAGTCAGTTTTCTTCAATGTGCACAATTTATTTACAGGCTGTTTTCCAGGAATACAAGCCTCTCGTCCTGCTCTGCAGAGACGCTTTTTTTGTTTGTTTGTTTGTTTGTTTATACAGTGAACACACAGAGGGGCGTACTTACAAAGCATTTTCAAAACTGATTTGCTGGTAGGATGGGTCCAGCAAATCTAGTTAACACGAGCAGATGAAGAGCACGCCCACTGCTCGTCTGTGGCAAAAATACTGTAAATAGCAAGGCAGGGCGTTTGGTGCAGTTTCGTTGATAAACTTAAATAATGTTAACTACGCGCATTATAAAAATGTAATTACTAAATCGATTCTCCAGTATTTATATCGATGTATATAATGAATAGAATCGATCGAGTCCAGGCTATTCCTTTGCCGACCGAGGACGGCAGCCTCCAAGGGGCGGCGCTCAATTGGCCGCGCGTCGCCCGGGGGGAAGGGAGGGTTAGGTCGGCCAGGGTGTCCTCGGCTCAACGCGCACCAGCGAGCCCTGTAGTCTGGCCGGGCGCCTGTGGGCTTGCCTGTAAGCTGCCCGAGAGCTGCGTTTTCCTCCGATGCTGCAGCTCTTGGGTGGCTGCATGGCGAGTCCGCAGTGTGAAAAAAAGCGGTCGGCTGACGGCACACTCTTCGGAGGACAGCGTGTGTTCGTCTTCGCCCTCCCGAGTCATATGGAAGAAGTTAGTAGATCACCGATTCACTTATTGTCCCGCCCATCGAGCATGATTGACGGTAGCTCGAAAAGATTGTGCCAAAATGACGAAATAAATAAAGAAATAAAAAATGAAATAAATACAGATACAAAAAACTAAATAAAAAGCGAAATAAAAATAAAAAACGAAATACAGTTACAAAAAACAAAATAAAAAGCGAAATAAAAAACTGAATAAATATATAAGTAAATAAATAAAAAACGAAATAAATACGTAAATAAATAACGAAATAAAAAAATAAATAGATAAATTATTAAATATATTTCAGTTTCTACTTATTTATTTCGTTTTATATTTATTTATTTATTTAATTAGTGAGCTGAGCCTAAAAAATAATTGGCCATTTCAAATTGGGGAGAAAATAATAAAACAATAATTGGCAACGACTAAATTATTAATATATATATATATATATATATATATATATATATATAGAGAGAGAGAGAGAGAGAGAGAGAGAGAGAGAGAGAGAGAGAGAGAGAGAGAGAGAGAGAGAGAGAGAGAGAGAGAGAGAGAGAGAGAGAGAGAGAGAGAGAGAGAGAGAGAGAGAGAGAGAGAGAGAGAGAGAGAGAGAGAGAGATCAGGTTGCCTTTATAAAAATAAGATCAAGAAAGGGATTATCTTTTGCCATAACTTGCCTGTCTATTTTGTGTAACCATACAAATTTCAATCTAACTTGGTTTTAGTGTACAGTGCTGTAAAGAATAGCACAGTAGAAGAATAGAATTTCTGAGTGATTATAAAACTGCTTTCCTAAGGAGTGGTGGGACAGAAAGGTATCATATTCACATTTGTTTCAGATAGATTTCATCCACGCAAACAAAAGGAGCGGGCAGACAATCTGGGGCCTGTTAAATTAGGACTGAATAGATCTGTCAAGAGTAACTTGATGCTTTTTCAAGTCATAATTAAATGAAAACTAACTTCGATGGGTTCAAATTTTGTTGGATAAACAATTTAATTTAATACTTTTACTCGTTTATGTTTTGATGACATGCTGAGATGCCAGTCATGGAGGTTTAAATAGAGTTTGACACAAAAACTGTTTCCAGCAAGGCTCTTTTCATAGAAATTATATCATTTTATTTCAGGGCTATGTGAATTTTTTGGAAGTAGAAGTCTGAAAATATGATTTGGTATTTGCAGTTTAGATATCGGTGGACAAAAGTCAAAATGCCAGAAGTGTACATTTACTGTACTCCTGCCGAACTAGCACTGCACTGCACACCCTTGAAATTCAAAGAGGTCAAGCTGTGAGGCCTGCTCTTCAGATAGTACAATATATGGAGCTCATGTTACCAATGCTTGTGCTATCCCTGCTTCGTGAAACCAGGCATTTTCCTTCCATGAAGGGCAAGTACCAGTCCAACAACTCACTAAGCATTTACCCCTGTACACTTTTTGTAAAATAAAAAAAAAAACAACTGCCAATGTTACAGAACTAGTAAGAAACAACTAAAGGTGCACTTACATGCTTAACCTCCCAATTTATTTATTAAAAGCTTTTTAACAAACATTTAAGCTCACTAGATGCTTTGTGGATATGTTTTTTCTTTTCTTTAACAAGTACTCGACTATACAAGCTTATCTATATTCACTTTTTTGTAGCAGTGGGTGGATCCGCTGACATTATTGAAAGATAATAAACTAATAAGATGGCATTATGCTGACCCTATCATATTCTGTGGGAAATTTCTGCCTACCCATCAGAGGATGTGGAGGTTGCTGCCGTTATCTACACAGAAAAACATCCTGTGAGCCGCGTACCACAATGTCCTCTCAAAGGGAAATCCTACAGAAATAGCTGCGCCGGGGGAGGAAAGACAAAAAAGTTCCGACTCCACATCTGCAAAGCACAGCTTTGAAATCCTCAAGTTTGTCCCAGTATGAGTGTTTTTCTAATAAAGCTGACAGTAATTCCATTCATCTTTATCAATGGATGGAGGATGCTGGAGCCAAATTTATAAGTGGACCCTTTGTCTCCACTGCTATGCAGTAATTTCAGTCTTTGGTTAGCAGATTGTAGCTTGGCCTGTTTGTGATAACTGTTTGCAAATAGCTATATCCTAAAGAGGATGCATCCAACAAACATTGGGTTCCCAATTTCCAGCTTACCATTTGCTATTGCATTTACTTCAATGTAAGAGTTTTTTGGGTTGGAGGGAGTCATACAGTGCTGTATTTTTTTACTCCCAAAACACCAATTTGTTTTTGTTTAAACCCAATCCATATCAAAACATTGATAAGATATATTTATAGGTGGAGGATGATCTGTTTGGGTTCAGGATCAGGCTTTGTGAGGCATGTATTGTTAATTACCGTTTTATTAATCAAATAAATCACTGCGGTCAAACATCTGTTGCATTTATAGATTCAGAAAACAAATGTAGAAGGTTGTTCTGGTACAAATAACAAATAATGTTATGCATGGATATTACAACTGGTATACGATTTAGGCTTCACAGTTCAGGCCAGGAGTTTAGTTAATCTGAGTAAATCCCAGGTGGATGACAGGAATTCCCCACTCATTAGAAACTAGTAGGTGGCAACTTTGCTGCAGAATGGAAAGAGAAATGTGATAACTTAAGGGATAACTGAAAAGAGATCAGCAACACAGAGAGGCACATTAATAAAGCTTATATATATTTTAAACAAAATACTAGACATTAATAGAATATAAGTATAACACAGACGTTACATTGTGCACTAACATTAATGTGTTGGAGCGCTTCGTTGTTTGTATCCGAAGAAACTGTCGGCATCCAATGCAAACTTTGTTTATATACAGTATATAAATGTATACCGTACGGTACTCACTGTATACTATCTCTGATGCAGACTTTTTTCTATCACAGCGGCGCATTGCAATTCTGAAGTCCTGTGCTATTTTATTCCTAGTAACTCCCGTTTCAGCATCGAAAAGATCTATGTTTAAATATAAACCCATTGTAATGATACTCAGTAGGCCTATTAGTGCTCTACAGATTTGCATTATTGTCGGGTAATTTACAAGTGCATTGCGTGTTTACACTAAAACAGACGAAACACACAAACAAAAAATCTACAGGTTGTTTTCATTTGCTCAAATAAATTAAAAAGACAAAAACTGAAAAGTAGAACACACAACTGTACTTGTATTTACATAATGTGTTGGAGCGTTTCGTTGTTTACTTCCTGTTAGCACCCGTCCTATGCAAACGTTTTATATCTGTCACAACAGCACTCTTACCAATTCTGAAATCGTGTGCTATTTTATTCCTATTAACCAACAGTGAAAAGACACATCTCTCTATTTTAAAAAAAATTGTAAACATACTTGCTGCATTGTCGCTGTTCACATGACTGACGTTGATGAAACTTTGATCAGGGCGGGTAAGCAGTTAGGGCGGATACGTGACATTTTATATCGTGAAAAAAATAAATATTCTGCTCGATTAAATTGTGAAAAAATGTAATCTCTGATCAATTCATTAGTTGATCTGGCGCATTAATCAACTAATTAATTGATCTTATATGACATTTTTTTACAACATTAGGAGTGCACCGATAAAGGTTTTTTTGGCCTATACGGATAGCCGATGGTTACCTATCCATATCGGCCGATACTGATAGGATACCGATAATAAAAGGCAGTGCAGGTAAGCTATTGTAAAACTAGTAGAACAAGGCATAGGGCCTATATTTACACAGTTTTATAATTATAAATTTTAAAAAATGAATATATATATATATTGTTTACTTGTATTTATGACAAAAATTAACAGATATTGTTTACTTGTTGCATTTACTTCAGCAAATGAATACAAAGAATAACGTAGTATTATATTGTGTGCTTGACAGCAATGTATGCATTTGTTTTACAACAGTCACACAAAAACATTGTGCATTTGTACTAGTAAAACACTTCTGTAGAAAAAAAATACATAATGTGATATTAACTTTTATAGCTACTTGCTGTGAAACATTGCGTATTATAACTTCTACCTCTACTGTACAATAGAAAATAAATGTAGCCTACCCAAAGTCAACTACAACGTTCGTTAAATTATTATTAAGCATACACTGCTTAAAAATGCAGCACAACTTAAATTGTTCACGTAATCAGAAATAATAATAATAATAATAATAATAATAATAATAATAATAATAATAATAAATTTCCGGTTACAAAATGCAGTCCAACTTGAATTTGTTACTTAGGATGGCACAGTAATCAATTTCTGCAAAATGCCTCCAATACACCCGCAACCAATGTAGATAAGCAAGATAAACACATTACAAAAGGCCATTTTAAAGTACATTGTGTAATAAGGCTGTGTGGTCCAGTGGTTAAAGAAAAGGGCTTGTAACCAGGAGGTCCCCGGTTCAAATCCCACCTCAGCCATTGACTCATTGTGTTGAGCAAGTCACTTAACCTCCTTGTGCTCCGTCTTTCGGATGAGATGTAGTTGTAAGTGACTCTGCAGCTGATACATAGTTCACACACCCTAGTCTCTGTAAGTCGCCTTGGATAAAGGCGTCTGCTAAATAAACTACTACTACTACGACTAAGTCGTGGTCCTCGGGGGGGACTTCAACTGCACCCTCGAGGCCACGGACCGGGTGGGGCGCGAGCCCTACCCTTTCTCGTCGGCCGCCCTGAGAGAGCTGATCGCTCGGCTCTCTCTGGTCGACATCTGGCGGTGGCAACACCCGGACGCCTCGGCCTTCACCTACACCCGGGTGAGGGAGGGACGGGTGTCTCAGTCCTGGATCGACAGGTTCTACGTGTCGCGGAACCACGCTCACTGCGTTCGCGCCTCCGACATCAGGCCGGCGCCGTTCACGGACCACAACCTGGTGGCCGGGGTGCCAGCTAGGAACGCTGCTGCCTACTGGCACTTCAACAACAGCCTGTTGGAGGATGAGCGCTTTGAGCGGTCTTTCCGGGACTTTTGGACGGTCTGGCACGGCAGGCGATCTCGCTTCCCCACTTGGCGTCAGTGGTGGGACGTGGGGAAGGCACAGATCAAGATCCTCTGTCAGGAGTACACGAGGGGTGCGAGCAGGCGGAGGGACTCGCGGATCGAGCGGCTGGAAAGGGAGCTGCTCGATCTGGAGAGCCGCCTGGCTCACGGGGACCAACTCGAGCAGAGCGCGTACGAGGAGAAGAAGAGCACCTTGCGGGACCTGCAGCTCCAGCGGTCCCGGGGGTCATTTGTGCGCTCGTGGGTCCAGTTCCTCCGGGAGATGGACCGCGGCACACACTTCTTCTACGCGTTGGAGAAAAAGAAGGGGGACCGTAAAAACATCACCTGCCTCCTGGCGGACGACGGCTCCTTTCTGACGGATCCGGAGAGCGTGAACGAGCGGGCCAGGGCCTTCTGCTCTGCCCTCTTCTCTCCGGATCCCGTCGACTCCGACGCGTGCAGGGTTCTGTGGGACGGGCTTCCCACGGTCGGCGAGGGCGTGCGGGACGAGTTCGAGGGCCAGCTGACCCTGGCCGAGCTCTCCGACGCCCTCGGTCAGATGCCCTACAACAAATCGCCGGGCATCGACGGGCTGACCGTGGAGTTCTACAAGAAGTTTTGGGACTTGCTGGGGCCCGCCTTTGCGCGGGTCCTGGCGGAAGCCTACGAGACCGGGGAGATGCCCCTTTCGATGAGGCGGGCGGTGATAACGCCTCTGCGCAAGAAGGGGGATCTCCTGAAGAACTGGCGCCCGGTCTCGCTGCTGTGCACGGACTACAAAATCGTGGCCAAGGCCGCCGCCCTGAGGCTCAAGTCCGTGCTGGCAGACGTGATCCACCCCGACCAGACCTACAGGGTCCTGAACCGGACGATCTTTGACAACATCTTCCTGGTTCGGGACCTCCTGCACTACTGCAGGAGGACCGGTCGGTCGGTCGCCTTCCGATCAGGAGAAGGCGTTCGACTGGGTGGATCACGAGTACCTTTTCGGAACCCTGCGAGCGTTCGGATTCGGGCCGCGCTTCGTCGGCCTGTTCCGGATGCTCTACGCCTCTGCTGAGTGCCTCTTGAAGGTGAACTGGTCCCTGACCGCGCCCCTCGCGTTCAGGAGAGGAGTGCGTCAGGGCTGCCCTCTGTCCGGACAACTGTACACGCTGTGCATCGAGCCCTTCCTCTGCCTCCTTCGCAGGAGGCTCACGGGGTTGGCACTCGGCGCGCCGGACACGAGGGCGGTCCTGTCGGCCTACGCCGACGACGTGCTCCTGGTGGCCTCCGATCCGTTTGACCTGGAGAGGATGCGGAGCTGCCAGAGAGTCTACTCTGCCGCTTCCTCTGCCAGGATCAACTGGACCAAATGCTCCGGGTTATTGGTAGGTCCCTGGAGGGTGGACTCCCTGTCGCGCTCCAGCAGTTTCAGTGGAGCGCGGACAGTTTTAAATACCTGGGAGTCCACCTGAGCCCCGCGGAGACCTCTGTCGCAGCCAACTGGGTGGAGTTGGAGGACAAAGTTGCTGCCAGACTGAGGTCATGGTCAGGTCTGCTGAAACTGCTTTCCTTCAGGGGCAGGGCTCTGGTGATAAACCAACTGGTGGTGTCGATGCTTTGGCATCGACTCACCGTCCTGAGCCCGCCCTCTGAGTTTGTGGCCAGGGTCCAGAGGAAGCTGACGGACTTCTTCTGGGCCGGAAAGCACTGGGTCTCTGCGGCGGTTCCGAGCCTCCCTCTTGCCGAGGGAGGGCAAGAGTTGGTGTGCATCAGGAGCCAGGTGCACACCTTCCGCCTCCAGACCCTGCAGAGATACCTATACGCAGACCCGGCCCCGCAGTGGTGCACGCTGGCGTCCCTCCTTTTGCGCCAGCTGCACGACCTGTGCTTCGACCGGCAGCTCTTTTGGATCGACCTCCGGGGAATCCGTCTCCCCGAGCTGCCGATCTTTTAACAGGACCTGCTCAGGACCCGGAGCATGTTTTCCGTCGGCCGAGACGCCGTTCCGACCGAGGGCGAAGGACTCCTTCTGGAGCCCCTGCTGCACAACCCCTACCTAGGTGCGCAGGCGTTGGAGTCCCCCTCGGTGCGGTGCGCGCTGATCTCGGCCAAGGTGACCAGAGTCTGGGATCTCCTGCATTGCGAGCGGTCGGAGTGGCTGACTCCCGAGTCGTTGGTCGTCAGGGCGACTCGGGCGACCGTCAGGACGGCCGGCCGCACGATCCGGGAGTGCAAAGCAGCATTGCACCCAGACTCTGTCAGGTATCTCGAGGGAGTTCTCAGGACCGGGGAGCCATTTCTGCGGTCCGTCCGAGTCGGTAAGCCACATTTATTTTTTGTGCGCCAGGCTGCAGCTGTTCTTTTTGCTGCTAAAGAACCTCTTGCTGCAGTTCTGGCTGCATTTCTCCCCCACCCTCCTCATTTTCGGCACCCTGTTCGTGGCTCCAGCAAGATGAGAGACCTCCTCGTGAATCTGCTCCTGGCTCTTGCTAAACTGGCAATTTACAAGACCAGGAAGCGCAAGATGATCGGGGAGGGTCTCTTTGACTGTGGGGCCATGTTCAGGGCCCTCGTCCGTTCTCGGATTCAGTTAGAGCACGCCCACGCGGAGTCTGCTGGCGACATGGCCACTTTTGTCGACAAGTGGGCTCTAGGGGCGTGCTCTGTACCACCTCCCCTTTTGTATTAAACATTTAATTTACAGTCCTATTTGAACCAGTTTTTTCTTTAATTAGTTAAGGCCTAGTCCTAGTTGGCACCCCTAATTTAGGGGTGCTAAATTGAATTTTTTCTCCGGCCGCCTTTGGGCAGTCGGTGTAGTCCAGCCACCAGGCCTTAAATAGGACTACTACGACTAATAATAATATAACGACCCGGCAGACTGCGCTAACTAAAAGCACTTGTTTTGCTGTTGTTGGACCCGGAGGAGTGTTGATCAGCACAGGCAGGCGAACACTCCAGAGTCTAAGGCCCTGTCCACAGTATGCCTTTAAACCGTATTAGTTGCATTTAAACAGGCTTAAAAGTGCTAAATACGGTTTGCGTCCACACTACGCAGTATTTAATACCGTACTCGAGACCACCTCAGGAGGTAGTCTCGAGTCCAGTTCTAATTAGATCGCATCAGGTAGTGCGGTTTATCAGAAGTGTGGACGTTGTAATACCAAACTACATTTTTTGTGTATCCTCCAATATCCCAAAATGCTTTGTGTTATGTTTGGCGCCCGAAGGACTTGCTATCAGTGTACACTCTGCACTAGGTATTCATTTTTATGCTTCAAAAAATCTGTCAGGACATCTCTGTTAAACTAGTGGGAAAAATAACAAAAACATAACATTAAATTAGGCGACTGCAAAAATGAAATGCGAGTTAAAAGTATGATTGGTGATGAAGAAATTACGTAATTTGTCAGCTCTGTTTGAAATAAAATTAAGAGTACCAGAATTAGGCTCAGGCAAGATATGAAGGTAAAAACAAAGATTGTTTTGTAATTAACAGCTTTTTCTGAGTTTAATTATAAAACAGAATCAGCTCAATTTGTTTAAAGGGACTTCATCTGATTAAAAATAAAACCTGAAAACTTCAAGCACTACTTGTGTGTGTGTGTGTGTTTGGATTTACTTTTTCCACAATACTTTTTATATTTCATTTATGCAATATGGACCTCTGTTAATATGGGGCATAACACATTATTTTAAATGTGCATGGTGGGATACTATCATATTCATTTCCACGGTTCGTTGCGCTGCTGGGAATTGTAACTGAACTATTCTAATTGGTGTGTGGACGCATTAAGCCTGACTAAACATGAAACGGTACTTCAGTGTGGACGCTTTGAGCTGGATTAATTAGAGCGGTTTCGAGTACGGTTCTTAAATCGGTTATGTAGTGTAGACAGGGCCTGAGTTAAATATTCAAAGAGAGCTTTTTTTTTTTTTTTTTAAAGCATCAGTTCCTCGTCGGATTTAATGTAGCATCAAGTCGGTTCTGCTGCACACAACTCGGCTATCCTATTGTTGTCTTCAGATATTTAAAAAAAAATCCAAACACTTGCACCGCTGTATTGAGCGCTGGGAAAATTACGGTCTCAGTATTTTTACGTCATTAGTATAGTAAGCGCGTGCTTGACCAAACATTGAATTTTGTGCTGGAAGAAATTCAAGCATGAATGTCTGTGTACATTATCGGCTAGAATAACTAAAACTGCCGATCGTCGATTGTGTGTGGTTTTTTTTTTCCTTATTTCGGTGCCTTGCCAATAGGCTACCTATTATCGGTGCACCCCTAAAAAAAATTTGTAGTCTAAGTTCGGGAATTTTTTTTTTAATTTAGTGGTTGCCAATTATTTCTATTGTTTTCTCCCCAATTTAGTAATGTCCAATTATTTTTAGGTGATGTCCAAACTATAGGGCACATCCTCCACTCCATGGGAAATTTAAACAGATGATCAGTAATCGATGCATTGAATAATTGTTGCACCACTATATATATATACACACACATACACACATACATACACACACACACACACATAACTGGAATATATTGGTAAATTGCAGTATACAAGCTACTTGCTTTGCATTTGGCCCTATCTGCTTGCAACCAAAAAAAGCATCTACCATAATTCTATTAAGGTGATCTTTGACTATATGACCAGTCATGAAGGAACCCAAGATTAATTCTCATGAATTACTATACTAAAAAGAATTAGCTACCTCTAACCGAGTTGTATAGTGGTAAACATCTGACTCTATATTCAATGGTGGATTGCTTTACAGTACTTACCAGTGAGTATTCAACTCTTTGTGGATCCACAGATGTGCAGCAACTTGTTTCTCTGACCTGCCATACCCCACACTAAACAGTCATTCTATGATGGAATTGTAGGAGACATGAACTGGTCAGGCCATTTTTCCGTATTTTGATATGATGTATTTGTATTTACATAGTACATTTGTAAAGCAAAAGCTACATTGATCATACATATTAGAAACAATAAAAAAAAAATAGAATAACTAAAAAATGTACATCATACATTTGATATTTTGTAGCTTTTTACAGAGGTAAAAATGCGTATTGTAAAAAAAAAAACCAAAAACAAATCTAATCAATTCAACAGCGTTTTGTTTTTGTACATAAGGAGATGGTAGATGTATGCTTCAGGCACTTTTTTGTTATTAAAATGTGTGCATTTGCTGAAGACTGCACCAAATAAATGAACGCTTTTGGTTAATTTTACTATAGATACAAAAATAAAATGTAAATTCTCTACTGATGCCAGTGTTGCAAAGCTGACTGGGTGGAACACTACACATTGGAAATTTTAAAATGGAAAATGTACAATAAGAACGGCTATATACACATTTGTTATCATACATTTGTCATGATTTCACTTATCAAAATGAGTGTAAATGTGTTAAGAACTTGCAATACCAAATAAATTACAGTAGGACATAAAGGCCTTAAGTACATACTAAACATATGACTTACAATAAACTTTGGGCACTATTACTTGCACAATTTGTATAAGGTCTCATTTTAGTGTTGTGCTTTCTTACACTTGTAAGACCATACGTCAATCATAAAGTACAATATTTGGGTATTGTTTAAAGGGTAGGATTAATTTGAGGCTGGCTTATCCATTAAAAACTTAGATTTATCACTGTGATCAGGAAAATATAAAATGTACATAAACTTATTTTCATATACATATACTTTACAATGTCACCCTGGTTGACTAGCTACTATACAGTAATTCCGTCCCTTTCTTTTGTATCCACTATTGAAACCTAAACACCAATGGCAGCAATGCAACAAAATAGGATTACAAAGATAACTGAAGTGTTACCTAAACCTTGTACCTGTATTGTGAATATAAAACAAAACTGGTAAAGTTGGGTTACCAAAAAAGACAGCAAGCATGTTTAGTTTATTTATCGGGTGGAGGGTAAGACCTATGTTAATGCACAGTAGGATAAGGATACGTTCTCATTGCAGATTTTTACTGCAGGAAGTAAATCTGGCTGAAGCCACCCACCAGCTTTAACAGACCATTCCTAGCTGCCTCAAATTCAGATTGTACTATGCTATTAGCTATAATTTCTAGTGTTATTTATTTTATTTTCTATTACAAAATTATTTGGATATTCCTTGAAATATATTAGAAAAATACTATTTTCAAGCTGATTACAAGTTTTGAACATGGGTAAAATATTTGTTTTAAGTCTCCTTTAGGATTTACAATAATCTGTGACCACTCACCCACCAATTGAAAGCATTTATATATCCAGTGCCACCAATATTAAACCAATCACCGATGAGAAACAAAACCAGAACACTCATTCTTCTCAGTATAGTTTTAAAGACGTGAAGCCTTCAGCTACTGTGTAGACTATTTTATACAAAACAAATATTGCAAGATAGTTTGGCAAAATTACTCACAACCGATCACCCTTCATTAGTTCATTTTTGTCTATGTATTTAAGAATGACAAAGGAACAGTGCTTCATAACCTTCAGGCATTTTTTTTTTTAAAGCATGTTTTTTAATCCCTTTCATATTGTGAAGGTTGCACTGACTGTTGCTATAAATGATAACTGTGTGTGTGCTATGAGTTAAAAATAGAAGATTTTAAAATTGTTAAAAAAACGTGTATTTTTAAATACTAAAAGAGCACATATAATTGTGAAATGGTAAACATTTAAATCCCTTTACTTCTTGTCATCTTTACTACTGTGCTTTTAAAAAAAAATCTCCCATTGGCTGATGTTTCAATTTAGTGAAAAAAGTGAAACTGTCTAATCTTTGGATGTCAAATAAGGTTTTTCTTTCACACAAGTAAAAAAGTTCTTACTGTAGGAAATTAAAGGGTAATTGTCAAGAGGAAATTAGTGGACTTTAGTTATTTTGGCTTCGATTAAAGTAACAATAATAGGTTATGAAATTGTTACTAATCCATTTTCTTTTCAAGACATACACACACATAGTGCATGTGTACATGCTCCGACCATCCACCTGACTACAGATGAATTAAACACACACATTTTATTTAGATATATATATATATATATATATATATATATATATATATATATATATATATATATATATATATATATATATATGCCAGTTAAATTTAAGTGCCTTTGCTTGCAGAAGAGGAAAAAAAAAGAAAAAAAAGGGTCTTTGCTTGGCAAGCTGTGGCAAAAAAGAAAAACCCTATCAAAAGTATTCTCACAACAACCACACACAACAAATAAATGTAAAAAATATAAAGTACAAGACATTCTTCCCCCGTTACATATTTATATAAATGAGTTCTCATTAGTTAGTCCTTTAAAATGTATGACGAAGGATAAATGCATTGTGGCACAAAAGGCCCATATAAAATTGGGAACTTCTTTCACCAGAGGGCAAGGCTGGATAGTTACCTGCATCTATACGGTCTCATCCAAGCTAATGTGCTACAACTTATTTATAACTGGAATTTAGAAAGAAAACAACAAAACAATCATCCTAATGCTTTATGCTTCCCACCACAACACCTGCATGCGACACCACAGTTGTAGCATGCACGCAGTGGCAGATAACAGCACATACAGGGAGCCAAGAAGGACAAAGCGACAAGTGCCAACCACCGGAGACAGAACCGGTCATCGCTGGTATCACAAGAACAAGGGTCCGAGTAATCGCCTTCAGGGTCAGACATGCAGTGGTAAAGCAAACTGTCTGCGCACCCCATGCAGCTGACTCTGTGGATGCAGGTACGAATGGGGTCCGGGGCGTCTTGGCACTGTCCGTGCCCATTCTCCTCGTGGTTAAACATGTCCCTGCAGTACTTGCACCTTGACCTCTCCCCATCCTCCTTCCTCCGTCTCGATTTGGATTTCAAAGAGAGAGGCTGAGTGTTTACAACACTGCTGCTGCGCTTTAGGTCTTTGCTCAGCCCAGAGTCTGAGTTTGGGATGTAAGGATAATTGTAGTCGTGTTTTGAGGCCTCACTTTTGGTAAAATGTACATACGAGTCCATTTCCTCAGTTTCGATACATTTTTCACGCACGGCTGCGTGTCTGTAGTCCTCGTACCCTGTGAGCCAGGTCCTCTCTCGAGGATTGATCCGAACAATGTCCTCCTCGTCGTCTTGAAAACTGACATGAAGCTGTAGTTTAGGCACAGACTGAAACACACACACACAATATAGTTGTTTAGAACATCCAAAAGCCACTCCAAATAAAGGACAAAAGGCTTGACATGCCTACAAGAATGGATAAGATTAAGCAAATATATCTCAAAGGCTACAAAAACTCTCACAACTGTATTATAAATATAAATATAAAATCATACATTTCACATTTCTGCTCAAATTACTACACAGTAAATATTTAGTTACTTTCATTTGAGCTGCAAGTTTGACTTCTGGCTTTCAGCAATTTCTCCTATGCATACTGCAGTACCCTTCTCCCACCAGTATGTGTCACTATGCACCAAACCACCCGAGCACAAAAGGAAAGCACTAACAGTTTGATACACGTAAGCATGCATGTAATATACTACATATTTCAAAAGACAGGACCCCTCTTGTGCAACTGACCTGATCTAGAAGGTAGTGGTCATGTGGATTGTAATGGTCGTGCAAATGGCCCAAGATGCAGCGATGTCTGCGGGGTTCACAGAAGGTCGAGGAGGTCAGTGCCTGCATAGGCAGCTCCTTCTTTTGGGAATAGTTTGATGAACTATCTGTAGCAGTCTTTAAAAAAAGAAGAAAAATCGATAGATTTTTACAACATTACAAAAGAAATACAGCATCAAAGCATTACACTTGACATTTAAATATAGTACCTGTATGTACAAATATTTTCAAATGATTAAGTCTCTAAGTTCATGAACATTAGTATTTCACTGGAACACTGATATGTATTAGTTTACCCTGCCTCATGGTATGTGTGTCCTCTTGTGAGTGGCTTTGATCACGAAGAGACCGTGAACTGCAACTGCACATATTAAACTTACAGTACACAGTAATAGTGACACACACAAAAGTAAAAAAAAACTGCAACTAGAATATTCTCTTTTCTACTAAATGGATGCAACAGAAATCCCTCTACACTCCCTGTTTAGAATGCTGGGTAAGTATAATTACAGTAAGTATAGTTACTGGTTCTGTACACAGTAACAATGACCAGCATGTACGTACATGCACACAAAAACGCCTTTCCTTCAATAATTGGAAGCACTATAAAAATCGGGAAACAAGGCTGTTTTGAAGAAGTGTGGTGCTAGCGTGCTTTCTGGTGCCAGACTTTTTGTGCCAAGTGGAAATGAGACTTGAAATTTTGATCAAGGTGAAAATGCTGTTAAGATCGGCTGTATTCCAGTGAATGGTTAACTTCATAACCTAAGTTACTGTATGTAAACTGCACAGTACCTGTAGCCTCCTTTTTTAACTTCCTCAAATAAATCCAACTGTTTAAACTACATTTTTTTTGTTGCATGTTCCTAAAATATGTACTAAATACCTGGCGTACAAGACAGTGTAAGAGAAGTGATATGGTAGAATATGTTTGAAACATACAAACTATACGCAAACACTAATAATTTTAATTTCAAAAATTGAGCCCCGTCCACCCCTCCCCCTCCAGCTCGTGTTATCCAGAGGCAAACCTTTAATTTCTTCATTCGCCATCTCGACAGAAAAGCATTGTATAGCGTAAGCTGTATTGAAAGAAATGCTTCGAAACCCCTCTGCTGTTTAGGATTGTTTTGTTACATGCCCAGACGACCAACAAAAAAAAGTTGAATGCAAACTGTGCAAGCGACTCGTATCATGGAGGCATAACCAATCTCTGCAGTCACTTGACAAGGGTAAGTTCATATTATCAGTATTATTATTAATATTTTTAGTAGTAGTAAAATGTGACTGACTGATAACCTGCTTGAAACGGTGACTGTTACATAAAGCTTTGTTTTGCCTAAGTCCGCTGCAGTTAGTGCTGCTGCAATGCAAGCTTACTGTATACATCAATTACGTGTAAATAAACGTGTATTTTTATTTAAATTATATAAAAAAAAACATGATTACTGTCCTATATAACGTATTTTTAAACTACATGTGAAAGTTGTATTCCATTTATATGGATTACTTATAAAATAGGATTTTCAATCAAATATAAACAAGTAGCTATGCTGACGTCACCACTAAATTATGCAAATTAGTCCCATTGAAGGTTCGAACCTTCCTTCGGTAATGTCAAAGACCTTTTACTCAAAGATCTTCTATATACACAAGATGGTCAACTCTGCTGATTTAACATTGGAACTTCCGTCCGTGCCTAAGCGGTGCATCATGGGAATGCAAAGAGTTAGCGACTTTCCCCCATCTATATAAATGTAAAATCTGCCTAATTTCCTATTCCAAGCCTTTTCTTTTTAAAACGATTGCATTTTTAAACACGATTCACCTAGATTTATTTAGAGACACCCCTCCTTAACATATACGTGTTATTATTTCTACAATCAATGTTTTCACCTAGCCTGATGAGCTCTATTGCCGAAGTGCTGTCAGAAATTGCCAGTCATGCATATTCATGAGCAGTCAAGACTGGGGCGTGGTTTGGTTTGGTAGCTGGAAGGATTAGGCCTATTATTATTGCAATCGCTACTACAAATAGTACTAATGCCTGAGGGGAAGAAACGCATATCACATGTTTTAATGAACTGAAGCACGAGAAGGACAGTAATAAAATAAACTAACAACAAAACTTCATCAAATACAAAAGCTTGTAAGCGCAGATAGGTGCTGTATTAACACCAGCAGAATAAGGGAACCCCAGTTTCATACAACAGTTGTGATGGTGACCAAACGTGAGTTAGTGTTGTGTAAAAATGTAGTATGTAATATCGTAAATAGCAGAACCAACTCACTGCAATTTAAACTTGTTTTTGAAAAATAAACATTAACATGTAATTCTAAGAGCTGTCTGTGTTGCATGTTGTCAGACTTCACTAACACTGAGCATGGGAGCTGCAGCTTGCTATTTCTCATGTTACAACTGTACACAGTCAGGAGGTGCAGTCACCAATTCCAGACACAACACTTGCAAAATATTTAAAATATAAACATGCTGAGTTCATTGGTTAATCTATGCAGCTGATGACTGCATTCAGCAGAATGTTGCAACAAACAAGTGAGTACAGACATTAAGTTACTGTTTTGGTATCACTTTAGTGTCTTAAGTTGTATTTTAAGCAGTTGAATATGATACCAACCAACTTGCTCCTGAAGTGGCACCCAGCAATTGGATTTGGCAACCTTTTTTTTTTTTTTGGCCTATGAGCCATTGGCTCCTACGGCAAAAACTTTGTCTGGAGCCCTGATTTTTAATTTTGTTTTAAATAAATGTATTTTAAAGAATAAACAGGACACAAAAGCAAAACAGGCTGTGAAGCTTATTTGACCAAAAGTGCTTTACCAGTGTTATTGCAAACACTTGCACAAGTAAATTGCACAATTGTGTGATTTCTATGTTTCATGCTTCATTTACAGTATCGTGATCCATATTGTATTGCGACCCTCGTATCGCGATACATAGCGTATCGTGAAGACACTGCCGATACCCAGCCCTACAGAGGTTTTGGGTCGAAGCAAACATAATACAGATGTCCCTCTCATCGCATCACTGGCTAAGGCTTGAGCCAACATGATTGAAATTATGTTTAGAAGGATGGTCATGCTGCTTCCTAAAGAATTTAAAATACAGACCTTTTTGAATGGGTATAATTACAGCAATATTAAAAGTGGACCTTCTCAGCTTTTATAGTAAGAAACTGGCAAAACTGACTTGTAAGATAGGCATTTAAATTACGAAAGAATGATTCATGCACAGACCTTTGTAACACTTGGTAAATTCCAACTTTAATTTGTAATCAGACTTTCAAATGTGGGAAAAGGGAATGCAAGCCATTCAAGTAGTGTGATCTTTCTAGTGTTATAGAAATAACCCAGTTTATTAATAAAATTCACTAAGATGCTTGCACAAAACATTCTAAAAGGCAGCTCTTTTGGATTGTATTGTAGGGGCTATTTTTTCTTGTGATCCTTGGAGATGGAAGTTTTTTTTTTTAAATAATTATTTCTGTAAAGTAAATTTAGTCTAATATTATTGTTGTGTACAGCTTGTAAAGGACCAGGAACGTGCACATGCAAAAAGTTAAAACCTAAAAAAAGGTATATTTTTAACATTGTATGTTTATCCAGTGGTGTTGCCGTGTTTGTTTGTTTGTTTTTGTGTTCACTTGATGGCCGGTACCTGCTTGTTTGTTTAGCTACACCCATGGCCGGCCTTAAGACAAGGCAAGCGAGGCGGCTGCCTAGGGCCCTGTGACAGAGATCGAATGATTCTTGGTGTTAGATCTCCCTCTCGACCTGTGAGGGCACGGTGCAAGAGGAACAGAGTACCCTTAATTAAATGGCACGACAATTTATTCCGTAGGGTAGGTGGAAGTCGGTCATTTAGGAGAGGAACGGAGCTATGGTATCCAAACTCAATGACCCCGAAGGTAAACTGTGTGGCATCCGAGGATTGAAGGAGCAGATGCGCTCGTTAACTTAGGGGTCATGAACGAGGATATAAATAGGGGGGTAGCGTACGTGATTGGTTCCTTTTTTGCATATGGTTAGGAACAACCTAGAAAAGGAGACTGTATATTGAATACCGTGAGTGTTATTTGTGAGTCTGTGTGTTAACACTGTTTGTCTTGTGTTTGTTGTATTCAAAGAATACTAACCCACACGATCCGGAGCTGCAGCCGCAGGCCAGCGTAAAAACCGGACATCACTGCTCACCTTTTCCACTACAGGAACTGTCTTTGCACCACTAACGGAATCACGCACTGTCTGTGTATATGTGTTTTGTGTGGGTGAAAGAACTAGACTTTGGGTTACGGGTCAAACCCGCTGGATTACACTATGTAACACAATTTTTGTTCCTGGGTAGTAAGTGTTATTTCCTAATTGCTTATGCCTCAAAAGTATAGAAAATGGCTATTATTCCCCACAAACTTTGCTTTTGTGACCAGACAGTGATATTTTGAAATTTACCTATTTCCAATGAGAAAACGGGCGAATGTGTCTTTTCGTTCACATAAAGTCATAAAAAAACAACATATGAATCCAAATTAACATGTATTTATACTAAAGTAATACAAAAATGACTACAAAAGATTTAGAAGTGAGTAGTTTTTCGAGATTTACGATTATACTGTAAATCACTTTTACGAATCAGCCCCCAAATGTAGTCTCCCATCATGTTCTCGTTATACTGTCCTTGGTAGCGGCGTTCAAAGTCCAGTATATCCTGGTGGAAGCGCTCGCCTTGCTCCTCCGAGTACGCTCCCATGTTCTCCTTGAATTTATCAAGATGAGCATCAAGGATATGGACTTTGAGGGACATCCTACAGCCCATTGTGCCGTACTTCTTCACCAAAGTCTCAACCAGCTCCACATAGTTTTCGGCCTTGCGATTGCCCAGGAAGCCCCGAACCACTGCGACAAAGCTGTTCCAAGCCGCTTTCTCCTTACTAGTGAGCTTCTTGGGGAATTCATTGCACTTCAGGATCTTCTTTATCTGTGGTACGACGAAGACACCGGCTTTGACCTTTGCCTCAGACAGCTTAGGGAAGAAGTCTTGAAGGTACTTGAAGGCTGCCGACTCCTTATCTAGAGCTCTGACAAATTGTTTCATAAGGCCCAATTTGATGTGCAGTGGTGGCATCAGCACCTTCCGGGGGTCCACCAGTGGCTCCCACTTGACGTTGTTCCTCCCCACAGAGAACTCGGTCCGCTGTGGCCAGTCCCGCCTGTGCTAGTGCGCCTTGGTGTCCCTGCTGTCCCAAAGGCAAAGATAGCAGGGAAACTTGGTAAAACCGCCTTGGAGACCCATCAGGAATGCCACCATTGTAGCCTCTTGATGCCATCTCAGAAAAATGCAGATATGTATCCACTTAGGCAGCTGGAACTAAACTGAACTGGTGGGCTAAGGCCCCTGTATTTATACTACTATTTATATTACTGGAAAGTTCTAGAAGTTACTCCCAAGTTTACTCAGCACTGAATCTATCTGGAATGTTCTGGAAAATAGGTAAATTTCAAAATATCACTGTCCTGGTCACAAAAGCAAAGTTTGTGGGGAATAATAGCCATTTTCTATACTTTTGAGGCATAAGCAATTAGGAAATAACACTTACTACCCAGGAACCAAAAAAAAATAAAAAATTGTTACACGGTGTTATAAACAGAAGTGTTACACGCCGCTGTACCACTTCTTTCATTATTGTTTACAGGTTTTGCCTTGAGGCTCTGGACATTTAATAATTTAAATAAACACTCTTGCACCTGTACAACATTGTCTGTGTGATTAATCCGCTCTGCACTGCACTCACCTGCACGTATTCACCACTTTGCCACAGGCCCCCACGCTCAACCGGACTGCCATGAGATTTAGTGTGCTCGTTACGTGAGCGCAAAATGCTCGGGGTGCAAATTTGCCACTATGGTGCTAGATTTTAGTGTTAGGGTATGTCATATATAGCTCCAGCAATATTAAATTCTGGTGTCAATAGACATGTAATTTTTTTTTTGTTCCTTAGCAACCGAACATGATAGTTTCTCATTGGGTCTGGACTACTCACATGACCCACCCACACAAGAGAAGGTGGAATAATAATACAGTAATAATAATAATAATAATAATAATAATAATAATAATAATAATAATAACAATTAAACTACATCTACCCACATCTAAAATATTCTCTTTTAAGTACATTTGTTTACAAATTAATTTTCTTCTAAGAACAAATTTAAATAATATTACAGGCTGCTATGAATTTCCCTTTTACAAAATATTACAAATATGGGTGGGATTAGATATGGGGTACATTTTGCTAAATATTTACTGTAACACAAAACCACAAAACACTAAACTAATTGAAGGGGGGGGGGGCTTGATCATTTAGCACCAGTAGGCGCTCTGGTGCTAAACTTTCAAAACAGCAAGCACTGTGCCCTGATGGGAAACAGCTGCCCAGTTTCTCCAGCTGCTTGGTCTGACAATCTCTTGGACCGGTGACTCGGAGTCCTGCCCGAGTGGGATGGACATGGAGTGCTCTGCAGAGCTGCAAGACACACGTTTCTCCAGCGTGCGGTTAGAAAAACTCGCAGAAGCTTCGGTCAGCGAGTGCCTGTTTGGTATGCTCTGGACCCAGGCAGGAAGAACACCTGCTGTGCTTATCCTCAACTGGGAGACTGGCCTTGCATATGTCACAGGGATAAAACCCAGACATGATGCAAGCAGCAACACAGTGTACAGTACTGTAACAACTGCTGCCTCAGTCTGCTCCGCAGCAACACTACTGTACAGTAATCTAACAGCGTGGGTGCAGTGTACAGTACTATAACAACTGTTGCCTCACTCTGCTCAGCAGCAACACCGCTGTACAGTAAAGTAACAGGGCAGACATAGTGTACAGTACTGTAAAAACTGTAACAGGGTGGGTCAAGACCCGAACCGAGTCCTCTGGCACTGGACCAGGGATAATACCGCGTCAGAACTGGGTTGGTGAGTCAGAACGGTATGGTACCGGGATGGAACCGTAACCAGTATGGTGCCTAAGTGCCGGTTCGATATGGTACCCTCGGTACTGTATGTACTGGTGCGGTAACCTCTTTCCTTATTCAGTACGTGTACTGGGTCGGGAACAGAGCAGGTCGGTGACCTACAGGTCTATTCCGTTCACTTACCACAAGCAGCAGTACACAGGGAAGCCCACCTATATCGCTTCTGGCAAACCCAAACAGTCCGAACGCATACAAGACTGAGGGAAGCCTGCTGTTCGAGCCCTAACAGCCTTTGTTATGGTGTTGCACGCAGTCACCAAAACGAGATACAGTAGGATAGACTGCAAGCAATCTGCACCGAAGCGCGTATCTCGGTCAAGCAGTGTTTTTTTTAGTTAACTGTAATGAAAATGTCTATTAACGAACATAAATCATATCCGTTAATAGTAACTATAACTAAAACAATGTAAAAACGATAACGAAATAGTAACTAAAAAAAACAAACAAAAACATTTTGTTATAGTTAGGCTTATTACTTTGATTGTAAATCGGTAAAGCTTGTTGAACATCGAATTCCCCAAAAATACGAGTTAGACGAATACATTTATATAGGATAAACGTGTGTAAAAACCACTCGCTATTTTTTATTTTCTTACCAAAAATCATCATCTCTAGTTTGTGTCTGTCCCATCTCCGTTCCGCTCTGAATGGCTAGATGTCGCTGTCAGTCAACTCAGTGGTCCCTTAATAGGCTACTGTAGTTTCACTGTCAGTCATTTCACCCTGTTATGTTGAAGTTAGCGGGTTAAGTAAGCTTTTGCTATAGGAATACAGTGACAGTTACTAGTTTGATTTGAAGAGAAAAGAGGAAAACACACTGAGGCAGCCGTCTTGGTAAAAAGCAGCTAGGTACATTTAAAAAAAAAACAAAAAACACACACACACACACACTATATAAAAAATATATATATATATATATATATATATATATATATATATATATATATATTTAAAATAATGTGCCCACTTTCATTTAAGACTGGCATATAAATTGACATGTTTTCATATTCTTATTATATTTTTATTTGCCATTTCTTCGCAACATTGTTATCTTAGGCTGTATATAAATTTGACAGCCTTCAATTTACCATAATAAAAAACAGTAAGGAAAAAGAAAATGTAGAACATAAAGAAGCGCAACCAGATATAGTCAACGAAAAACACCACATTATTCAAATTCTTTGTCGTATTATATATTTAAGATAAGGCCAGTTTATTTTTCTGTTAAAAATGCTCCTGGCTATAATGTTCTGCTGCCCAGCTCTACAGAATTCCTCGGGAGAACCCTGATGTGGCTCCACTAGATACACAGATGGAGGTGAGTGGACCAGACAGGGAGTGGACAGTAGTTGGAGGGAAAAGGATATGGGGGAATAGAATACAACACACAGGAGGAGAGTAGAGGAGAGTCCAGAACCTGCAAACAGGTTTCTAGCTCAAGAACAGAAGTTAGACAGCGACCTGGGGGAGGAAAGTGAAGAGTTGTAGCAGGCTACAGAACAGGTTAGAAATACAGTGGAGGATAGTGTCGGTGCTACTAGCAAGCCTGCTGATCAACAGAGTGGTGACAGTCAGAAGCAGACAAATCATGGGGATTAAATTATAAGGCATGTATACAGGAAGTTTTGCAAAAGGGACCCAGTAAATAAGTGTTATCTGTCTCCTTGGTGCCCAGAGTTGAAGACGTGACCGACAGAGTAGATCGGGTCACAAACAGTGATTGCTCATGTTGGGAGAAATAACATCCATGAGGAGGCCAAAGGTACTGAAAGAGAGGTTAACTGAACTGGCTACCAGGCTTAACAAGAAAAAGAGTCAAGTAATCTTCTCTGGGGCCAGTCCTGAGTGCTGGGAAAGAGAGGCTTAGCAGAATAATTGGTTTAAATATATGGCTAGAGAATAAATGCAGAAGGGAGGGTTTGTGGTTCATAGATAACTGGAGGATCCTTTGGGGGGAAAAGTGAGCTTTACAAGAAAGAAATATTAATGATAGGGGAGCAGATGTTCTGGAATGGAGCACAGAAAACCCTTGGGGAGACTAGGAAGGGTTTAAACTAGGCAGCGGGGGGGGAACCAAAATCAGGTTTTAAATTAGGGCTAAAAGGAGTGAGTCACTTAAATGTCTGTCTAAATGCCAGAGGCGTCGGAAATACATTTTTAGAACGAGAAGCACACGTCACCTGAAAAGAGTGACTTGTCTTTGTCCTGAAGATGGAGAAAAATTCCACATACAGGGTATAAACTATTCTGAAAAGATAGACTGTATAGGCGAGGAGGTGTAGCTCTATGTTAGGGATAGGCTAGAAGTAAAGAACATTAATTTATCTCAGGACTATTGACCAAAGTTAGTCCATTTGGGTGGAGCTGGTAGGTAAAAGCACTATTTTTTTTTTTTTCTATTGAGGTATGTTACAGACTCCCCCAGGTCTGGATAGAAATGATTGCAAATAATTTTATAAAGCAATTAGAAATGCATGTAGGGGCAAGAATACTGTAATCGTGGGTGATTTCAATTTAAAGATTTCAGCATCAGTAAAGCAGAGGTATTAAATACGCTACAGGAGATTAAAAAATAAATAAAATTACCCTGCCCAGATTAGATTTATCCAAGAGTGCTTAAGGAAACAAGGATATAAATATGTAGACCACTGACTACTAACACGAATAGTTCTATAGGTGTGGTCCCTGAAGACTGGAAGCTTGTAAATTGTGCCATTATTTAAAAAGGCGGATAGGACAGACCCAGTTAAATTAAACATATTAGTTTCACTTACTTAACATTCAAAATAATGGAAGCAATTGACACCAACATTATACGGAGTAGCCAGCATGGATATCAGAAGAGGGAGGTCATGCTTAACTAACCTTTGACTTTGATGATGTTACAACTAATGGAGATGATCGCAATGCTTAGGATATCATTTTAAAAAGCCTTTGAAAAAATCCAACAAGAAAGATTTACACTTAAATTAAAAATCAGCAGGAATACAGGGAAAGACATTTAATTGGATACAGAACTAGTTAATTGTGAGATGTGTAAAATGTGATTGGTGGTGGTGGTGGGGGGGGGCTACTTAGTGAGGTACCTCAAGGGTATGTACTTGGACCCTTACTGTTCCTCATTTAGATAAATGACTTGGATCAAGATACACATTGCAAGATTGTTAAATTTACAGAGAATATCAAGCTTAGGAGTAGTGGACTCTGAAACTAGCCCAGCTACAAAGGGATTTGTACCTTCTCTGTAACTGGGCAAACTTGTGGCAAATTCATTTTAATGTTAAGAAATGTAAGGTATTGCACATTGGGCATAAAAATCCATGTTATAAGTATAAATTGATGGGATGGAAATAGGGGATGAGGACTTTGAAAAGGATCTCAGGTTACAGCAGAGTCATCATTAAAAGTATCTCACCAATGTGGTGAGGCAATTAAAAAGGCTAATTGAATGTTAAGCTATACTGCAAAAAGCGTAGAATACAAGTGTAGAGAGGTTATGCTAAGATTATACAATGCCCTAGCTTGACCTCATCTAGAATACAGGGTGCAGTTTGTCACCTCACTACAAAACTGACATCATTGCACCAGAGAAGGTACAGAGAAGGGAAACTAGGCTGATCCCAGGTCTTAATGACATGAGCTATGAGGAAAGAAAATAAGAAAATAATTAAATCTTTTCAGCCTAGAAAAAAGAGGGGATAGAGGGGACTTTCAGGCTAACTCTCCAAAATCAAAGGTTGAGGTGAAAAAAAAAGGTCCTTCAGTTGTGCTTAAACCCTTTTCCTATCACCAGTAAGACAGATGGTCAAAGCCAGTTCAGAGAAGCATTGAGCTGGGTTTTTAAAGGCAGGGGTGACAGAGCCAGGCTTTGCGCTACGTTCAGACCTGTTCATTTCAGATCCTACTTCCTTCCAGTGTGCTCCTCAGGCCTTGCTCCGAGTGTTGTGTTCTGCAATTCCCTGATCCTAACAGCTAACAGGAAGTTATCAATCATCTTCTTGTCAGCCTGCCAACACTGCCTCTTTCTCAAACATAATGGCTTACAAGCCGAGCCTGGCTAGCTGTGTATGCAGCCGCCAAGAACTAGACAGAACCTTTCCATCCCCACCCCCCCCCAAAAAAAAAAAAAAAAAAAAAAAAAAAAAAAAAAAAAAAAAAGAAACAGCACAATCTTTGTAGAAGCGTTTGCTTTAAACCCAAACATTGCTAATGGTGCAGCATCATAATGTAAGTGGTCAATTTTTATACATCTAAAATGATTTATTATTTACCAGTATATGCTTTAAAATGCTTTTTTCCTTTTTCTACAGTGTTCTTCAAAAATGTGAAACAAACTATTTGTTATTTTAAATGTAAATTTAGTATTTAGTAAGACTGAACTTCAAATGGAAGTTTTGAATGGATGGTGGATTACGATTGTACACTACTGTATATATGGTGGGGGCACCTTTCCTTAGTAACTAGGTCTATTCTGGGAAAATATTAAAGGTTTGATCACTACTTATTAGGAGTGGCCACTAGTCACTGATGGGCCTGCAGCTAAACAAATTAATAATACTTATGGTTCAGAGTATGGAAGGTTTTGCATCACTATTACATTTCTATTGCTGGCAATGTAAAAATGCTGATGACTCATTAAATTTAGGGCAGTTTGACATAACAGAAGCGTTAACAAGAGCTGCATCAAAGCCAAGATGGGTTTAGTTTGGGCATTTTTGTATTTTTACAGTACAATCTTTACTGAGAAACCAACACAATTACTGCAAAAAGGTTAATACAGCCAAGTGGTAGGTAATTTAGCAGGTGATGGAAAATGCTGTAAAATGGTAATAAAAATATTTGACAAAGACCATACATAATGAATGATTCCAACTACAGAAGTACATTCACTGTCTCAAATTAAAATTTCACACCTTTGCACAGCGGCGTTGACAGATCGTAAAGCTTATATTATATTTACAACGAGAGGATAGGAAAAACAAAGCTTTTCTGCTTTTTTAATTAAAGTCTTTGTGCAGCGTGTTAAATTAATCAAGTGGAACTTTACTCTGAATATAAATGGTACATTAACATGATTGGTTTAGAGTTTATTCTACATAATTAATTCAGAACAACTTTCTTATTTTTCAAAGTTTTAAACAAGAATTTTAAATTGCAAATGCAATATACTCACATTGACTGGAAGAAATGAACTTCCACACTTACTGGGGTTATGTATATAGGTTAGCGTATCTGGAATAATTCAAGAGGAATGTACCCTGCTTGGCTCTAGAGCTGTAAATCCACATCCACATTACTGCTGTCTGCAGTGACTTGACTCATATAGACAATTTTAGGAAAGTCCACTTCCACCGCTACTGATTCCAGTCATTGAACCAGCATTGACAGGAGAAAAAAAACCAACAACTGTTCCACTGCCTTTGCATGGTAATACTTCCATCAATCATTGAGTTACAAGATAAATCAAACTTGTAAAAGTTATAATACCCTTGCTATGATGTATGTTTAAAGGGCTGAATGTGGGTTTTGTATGATTCCAAAGTGTTTTTAAAAAATACTGTTCACCTCTTGAGTATTTAACTGCAGCTGGGCTTAGTTACCAAGAAGCTCTGGCAACAGTCACGGTACCCACTTGTGGCAGGGCTGAAGACCTGCACATGTAAAGAGTGTTTTGTATTTTGTTTCGTTTTAGTTTTGTAAATAAAGTTGTGCCTATTTAAATGTAAGTTTGGCAGGGATGGGGTTAAAATCACATCCCTGCAAAAAACATGTGTTGCGTGTCAATTCAGGGATGGCCACCTGTATACAAGAGGTGCTGAAAGCCATTTAACTGTGTTAAGTCAAGAATGACTCAATTCTACCTGGGGAAGTATTAGAGTTAGCTTAGTTCAGTTTCGTTATTCATCTAACTGCAGTTTATTTGAGCTAGAGAGGAGACGTTCCTGGTGCGGGACCTCCCTAAGTAGTGAGAGTAGTGTACACCCAAATTACTGCCAACCATCTTTTGATTTGAAAAAATATTAACTGCATATGGTATTTAAATTTAAATGTGCAACAACAACGCATAGCAATTCTGGTGCACAGCTTGAGTTTGTGTGTTTCAAGCTTCTTGTACTTCATTGGTTCCCGACGTCTCGATGGTCAATTGTGAATACACTATGTGTGGCAGCCAGAGAATGGATCATAATTGTAGCCTGCCTGGGAATTGCCATAAACACGTGACCAATACAATTCGTGTTAGTGACTAGTGAATAAGCGACTGAATTATTGATCCTTAGGATTTTTGGCACCGTCTTTGTCCCCCTCAACCTAACCTACCAATGTACCTATCTGTCAACTTTGGAAAGTAAATATATAATAAATACAATATTCTGATTTTGGAGAGAGTCAGGATGCTTTATATTGCTATAGCATGGCAATTAAAAAGGAATACAAAATAGTTTCTTTATTTACATTTGTGCAGCATTGGTACAGTTTAAAAATAATTTTGAATATATATATTTTTTTTAAATTTTTAGACAACATGTCTGTTGACTTGGAAAGGGAGAGCACAAGAGACCGAGAAAGAAATGTACAGAAAACTAAAAACTGTAACAACTAGTACTAGTGGAAGGAGACTCTGAACGCAGTAGCTAACTCCATCAAGAATAACAACTTCCCCGGACTATAATAGTAATATTTTTAAAGCAGGACTAAATAGTTGCAAAAAAACCCATTATTTTCCACCTTTTTTCAGTTGGAAAATAAGGAAAGCCATATATGCAGTA
Organism: Acipenser ruthenus; assembly: GCF_902713425.1. NCBI lineage: Eukaryota > Metazoa > Chordata > Actinopteri > Acipenseriformes > Acipenseridae > Acipenser > Acipenser ruthenus. The sequence continues at coordinate 50,529,894 of NC_081194.1, read as the reverse complement.
TTTATTGAAAGTACTCATGACTTCAAGGTAATGTTGCTTTTTACTGTGTCTAAATTGGAGAGTAAATGACTCAAAATCTCATCTGAAGCACTGCTCACCAGTATAACAAAATGTACCACACTAGATCGTTAGATTTTCTGATTATTCTTTCACAACTTGAAATCTGTGTAGTTCTATTAAAACCCCTTGGTTCTTGCAATACAGAATATTTTTGGAAGTCTTGCATCGTTTATCACAAAACGCATGTGATCAGCTGTACGAAATGTCTACATTTTCTTAAACTGCAAGAGCTCCCTTCTCTGCCTGGGACAGTAACTCCAGATTCCTGCTTCAATAAGACCAGCAATGCTTGACTTCTGTAACGTCTCTGTAGATTGTTTGTCAATTGTAAACCATTAGCTCTATGGGCAGGCAGGCTTCCCTTTGCCCTCATGCTCCAATAAATCACTCTGGCAGGTAGCTGGGTAGCAGCTGCTAATGATAGTTTTACTGTGGAGTACAGGAAATCACCTTTTAACCCAGCCTGCTGTTGTTCATCTCTTATGACTGACAAAAAAATGGATGCAAATTATCTTAAGAAAACAAAGTACGTATTTTCAAGTTAGGCCTTTTCCAACAATGTATGTAGCTACTGCTTATTGGAGCTCTCACATGCACAACAACCATAACAAAAACAAACAAAAAAAAAAAGTTCCATTTTTAGTGGGGCTTGCGAAGTAAGAGTCCACACTTTAAATCTTCGACATACTACTTCTTATTATTCTTTGGCACTCTACTCCTCTTACACCGTTTAAGCTAGAAACGCTGTTCAAACTTTAAAACTTGTAGACCGGTCTGGAATAGTGTGCTTGTATACAACTTTTTGATATATTTTACACTTTTTAAACTATTAAGCTTTTTGTCCTTTTTTTGTCCATCTTCATTCACTTTAATGGGACTTTTTCAACATTGTAAAGCTCCCCATTGTTTAAAAACTCCCAGACTTTCAACATTCTATTTACTGTAAACTATGCAACTTTTGACACAAATCAGCTACTTTGACCACTTTCCCAACAAGACAAAAAGTTAGAGTGTATGACATCTTTCTCTACTTCTCTGCTATTCAAATATGAAATCAAAACTGAAATAACTTTTATCAAATCAAGAGGTACAGCTGTTTTAGTAACCGCACCAACTAAATTCTAACTTTTTATAAACTGAAATTTTGACCACTTTCCCTAAAGTAAGTCCCATAACTTTACTTGTAAAGTTACCATCTAGTTTATTTTATTAATCTATCAGCTATAATAAAAAAATTAAAATGTTATGGCACCTCAAACATACTACTATTAAATATACCTGTAGGAAATGGTGAAAAATCCTTGATGTTTGACTTATGTTTCACTTTAATCTAATTTAAATGATAGTAATAGTAAAGAAAATATGATTATTATTATTATTATTATTATTATTTGTTTATTTAGCAGACGCCTTTATCCAAGGTGACTTACAGAGACTAGGGTGTGTGAACTATGCATCAGCTGCAGAGTGACTTACAACTACGTCTCACCCGAAAGACGGAGCACAAGGAGGTTAAGTGACCTGCTCAGGGTCACACAATGAGTCAGTGGCTGCGGTGGGATTTGAACCGGGGACCTCCTGGTTACAAGCCCTTTTCTTTAACCACTTTACTGAACACCATGCTTCATGTAGCTATATGTAAAGCTGTTAATTTAGTTTTATTTTTACATTATTCTTGAAATGTATTTACAGGAGTTACTACTATTATTACATCACTACGCCTCTTGTTAATAGCCCCAGCTCATTCATGGGGTAATCACGATACTTAACGAAGATTCAGTACATAACCGATTTAATTCTAGTTTTTAAAAACCCTCACCCTTACATTTTCACAAAAACTTATATTTTACTGTGCAAGAAGCTTTGAAAAGAAGCAGACAGTCCATTCAAAACGAGTGAATTGACACAGTTCTTTCAAATAACAGTGTTGGCTATATATGTATGTATTCTTTGCAGGATGAGCAAAGTAACTTTTTGCTCAAGAATGAAAAGCGACCATAGCTCAGATAACTTTAATGATGCTTTAGTTGTATGCATTTGAAACAACAACAACAACAACAACAACAACAAACCCTTACTACCGTCTCGGTTATTATTATTTATTTATTTTACTTTAAGTAAATTAACTGTATGGCATCACAGAAAAGAACAGGTTTACTGTACATAACTTGTACAACTGTTGACTACATTTTTGTTCAACCCCTTGGCCCTCCCTGTAAAGAATTAGGAAATGCTGCTACCAAATTCAAAATCAGCAGGCTACATGCTTTCTGTGCTGTGCAGTTGCACATATTTCCAACAATGCATTAAAATAATGTGTATAAAACTTGTTTCAAAGATTCATCTACTTACTGTAAACACATCATCATCACCGACCTCCGCCTCATTTTGGATTGTTGAAGAGGAAGTAGTAGATCCTTTTAAAAAAACATTGAAATAAAACATTAAATCCTTGAGAGGATTTAAATAACACATTTAAATGTTTTTGCTCAACATTCCCCTTGCATTTTTGCAATTATTCAGAGTTCTTATTGCACCAATGTTGAATTTCCCCAAAACTGTTGATTAGAGCCAAAAACACTACGCACTGGGAACCACTATCCACTCTGTGTCTGAAGTTGTACCTACTCAATAGTACATAGTTAAACCCTAAATTACCTTTCAAAAACTGGACCACCAAAAAGGGTCATTTGGTTAATCCACTGTGATCCATGTGTAAAACATTACTGAAAACTGGAATTAAGAGAGAAATGGATACACACCTAGACAACTGATGACATTTATTCAGGAAAAGATACGTTCTGAATTTCTTTAACTATTACCACCCCCATTGCCAACCTGTGCATATCCTTCATATGGCCCTGCCAAGTTTGTGTTTAAAGACTCAATGCAACAAATTACAGCTTTGTAAGATGTGGATGGGTGCAATTTAGGTCTCTTTTTCTAATCAACAACATTAACGGCTTTATCCATACTTTAGACAATGTCACCATCAACTTATTAGTATTCAGTTCCTGTGCTACAGCTGGATACAATTTAACAACAGAGGCATGGTGCACAAGACAAAGACAGAACATACTATATAATTAAACTGAGACTGAAGTTAAAAGGTTAAATGATAATTGTATATAGTTTAATTTATTTTAAATCATCAAGAGAAAACATTATCCAAGTTTGTTTTATTATTATTCATGGTGTTGCTTTCTTTTAATAGATAGCTTGAATATGTGCAATGAAAAGGTTCATTTTCTTAAATCCATGGTCACCTAATCCAAAAAAAATATTCTAAAAAGAAAAGTTATCAGCACAAATCTTTGTTTTTTACTCTGGGAAATGGCTTTGAGTTTGAAGCTTTGTGTTTTTGCTTTCAAGCATATTCAAGGCATAAATCATGGTAGTACTGTGATTGGCCCAAAATGGAAAATGAGAAACAGAAGAACAGCTAAAGAATTTTGCTTTAAACCCAATTAAATAGGTCAAAGAAAGAAACAGAAAGTGAATTAAATTCACTAATGCTTTTGGGGTAATGGTAGGTAGGTAGGTAGTTAGGTAGGTAGGTAGATAGGTAGGTAGGTAGGTAGGTAGATAGATAGATTTTGATTTTATTTCCCCTCCCTACTCTCGTTCCACCTCTGAACACACCAACCTCTGCAGGTTCTTATACATGTGACCGTCTCTAGATTTGTATAAAATAAATCAAATCTGGAGACGGTCAGACCAATACAAAATAATACACACAGAGGGGCGGGGTGTACCCCGTCACACCACCTAATAAAAGTTTTACTTTAATACTAAACTTCAGCAAGAAACATCCTACTGAGTGAAGCAACTGTTAGCAAGCTTATTTTACAAGTTATTTTGTATTACTTGAATGCAAAAGTCTTCAGTCAAAAGATCAATGACGATTACAAGATATAATACCTTCTGTCAGGTCTTCAATTGCTTTCCTCACACCTCTGTCAAATGCACGAGCATCTGCAGGACTCTGAAACGTCAGCCCAAATTTCTTGTTGTCGATTTTCCAGTGATGAAATGTAGGTGTTGCCTTTGTGTATATCAAATCTTTCTTCAAGAAGCATTCAAGCACCACCTACAGGAACAGAAAGATGGTTTGTCAAGGTATTCAATAAATCATAACCTGTTATCTAACTTTTTGCCCCCTAAAAGACAATGTTTTGTCACTTAATGACAAATTATGTGTATATTATTTTGTATTTTACTTGGAATTATCCCAACCAGTAGCCTACATAAATAGTTGTTTAAAGTCGTCACAATTGAAGGAGGACAGGCAAGTTTTTAATTCAGTAAACAACACCTAACTGATCCTTCTCTGACTGACTGCTATAAACGAACGCATAATAATCCCAAAGTCTAGCGACTAAAACTGAGCTATCCAAGGTTGCATTTAGACAATACAGTCAAACTTGTGATAACTATAACTACAGAACTAAAACAAACAATAGAAGAAAACTATAGAATCATCTCTAGTTTTATTCATATGACCAAGTTTTAAATTTGATAATTTTGTGTACATTTATTGTAGAATTGCAATTATCTGAACTGTAGAAATGTCGCTGTTTTATGAATTAAAAATTACTTCCATCAATATATATTTCCAAGACTCATGGGCTTCATATAGAAAAGACTTTCAGCAATTTTGCCTATGAAGTCTTAATTTATGAACTAGACAAATGATTTTATACAGTACTTCCATCTTTCTAGATATCTGCTTTGCTCTATTATGATCCCCACTGAGCAAAGTATGGCAAGAGTCAGGGACAGGCTGCAATATCTTTCCATTCCTCAACTCAGGAGGTCAACCAAAAGCCTGTCTAGGAAGTCTCCCCCTCTGCACCACTTCACCACTGAAATCTGCACCTTGTTGCATAAGGCTCAAATTAGATTCCAGACTGACATGCAGTTAGGATATGAACATATGACCTCTAGAGCAAAGGATAAACACTACATTGCATAACCTGGGTTATACATCAATGAAAATAACACAAAGCCAAAAGTGGAAATTCATTATATATATATATATATATATATATATATATATATATATATATATATATATATATATATATATATATATATATATATATATACCTGTTTGTCTTTTAGTCGCTCGCCATGGATTAGAAAGTCACTTGTCCCATTGAGAGCCTCTGAGTGAAGGACTTTACAGACACCAACTCTGCTTAGACCACCTCCTTCTTGTGCAAGCCATCCTCCACTAGAGTCATCTCGGGTCATAACCACTGCTTTGACACGCACAATGTAGCTGTCACTGTATTATACACAAAAAAGGGGGGAAAAATGAAGAATTAAAATCATGCATTTTACATCAAGCACTAAAAGACAAGTAGCATGTAAAGGATAAACTCAATGGGGCCTTTTTTAACAATATAAAAATCAGCAGAAGATCTCAATGCTGCCAGGGTTTTAATATTTTTAAAAAGGCTCTCCCTTGATGGTGAGAGTGACGCTGTGATGTCTGTACAGTAAAAATGAGAACCATCATCAACATGAAAAAGTGTATCACTATGACCTACATCCCCTGTATGTACATGTAAAAACAGTTTGTACATACTGACAGACAAACAGGTTGCCTCCATATACCATCATATTCTGATTATCCTAATAACTTGAGCTAAATAATGTCCTTTTGTATGGGTAGTTATTTATATACTGTATGCATAACTCTAAAGGTGCATCACAAAATCGACAAGCATATATCTAGCTATGCAAAACTGTAAAATGTCATACCAAAAGATAGTTGGATAGACAAACAGCCTCCATTTACCCCTTAGATTATGATACAATATAACTTGCCAAAAAAAGGTCCTAAGGAAATTTCAAGACACTATTATGTTTGCTTTCAAAAACATTCTACTCAAAAGGGCAACTTTAAGGATCTAAATGACAACTGTATGCGGTTTAGATTATTAAATGTGGACAGATATCTTGTAAGTTTGATCAGCAAGAACATTTTAGTCCATGAAAGCAAAATATTAATGTATATAGCCTACGTACATGTATACCATGACCTACAGTACATCCACCAAAAGTACAAAGTGCACTAAATGAAAGTACAATGTATGGGATTACAAGCAGACAAAGACACCTATACATATACCCAGATTCTGAACAACTAAAGAATGTCCCACAGTAACCATGATCAATCACAAGTTGATAAGCTTGTCTCTAACACTACAAAACTATATAAGTGTACAGATGGCTCCAATCCTCATCATAATAAAGGGATAATAAATAAAGTTTATTGTATAAAGTCAAACCAGTTCAATTAGGATTACATTTACTGTTGGTACTGAAACAAGCTTACTGTATAGTATCAATTACCCCCTTTAACCCATAAAGGCTAAAAAACAGTTTGACTGTACTGTATGTGGCAAATGCAAAATATGGCTGCTACACACGTTAAGCAAAGGTATTCAGGTGTGTGCAGTGCTACGCCATATGGATCATAATAAGCATAATGAGGGGGTTCAGAACAAAAAGCACAGTACCTATTGGTCAAAAGCTACTGAAATTTACTTTCAAATATGTTTGTCCAAACACACCTATGTAGAGTCAACAATGCCTAACAAGCAGGAAGTCAGTCATATATGGTTCTTGTACTTAAGCTTTTAAATAATTAACTAACAAGGTATGTACAATACACAGCCCTAGACCATTTTCTTTCCAAAATAGGAAGGGTGGTTAGCCGACTCATTTTTACACAGAAGAGTCTGCAATAAATGCTTTCTGAAGGATGTGACAGTGCCAGTGTTCCTGTCACTTGACCCAAATGCATTATTTGCTTAAAAACACACGCAGAAATAAATGAGAACAAATTTAAATCCCATATCCGACTGTAGATTTAACTTGACATATCACATAACACTACTGTCTCCTTACACTACTGACAGTGGAGGAGGTGTACAGTGCATATGATAATATAGCTGCTGACTTCATCAGTTATCTGTCTTAAGGAAAAAAAAAAAAAAAACTAATTCCATCAAAACTTGAGAACATGTGCCCTGATTTAATGCTTTTCCAGCAGGGTCGACAGAATGACTCACTATGACATCATAAAAAGCTCCTGTGGGTGGAAAGGGAGGGAGGGATCCCAAGTGCCTGTATCAGGAATGCCGATGGATTTCGCAGCCTTGATTTTCCAAAGTCTATTTTATTACAGAGATAACACAATCTTTCTGAGTTGGCAAAAATATGAGTAATTACAAAATAAGAGTAATTAACAAAATAGTAGACAGCCACGACCTACATCCACAGCATGTATAATACAGTGTATATAAAATGTATACATTTTTGGACAGGAAACTTCATACTGTATTTCCCCAGATTCTAATACTTTCATAACTTACAGTAAACAGCGTTGTTCCTAGTTGTCCCCAAGTTATATTACAATGACAAAGTGGTTTACTAGATGAAGGTATGTAAAATGTCCTTTAAAATCTATTTCTTTCTCTTTAAATAAACAATTCTTACTTTAACTGAATACAATTTTTTGAAACCTAACTTTCGTTACTTGTAGCACTGTATCAAGGTTTTCCCACCACATCTTTTGACATTTCTCAGAAAAATAGGTTTTGCTGGTAATATTAAGCAAATTTAGGTGAATCTAAAATTGTGACATATCAAGTATGACATTGTGGCTCCATTATATATTCACTGTCACTGGGGATATGCATCCCCTGTGGGGGAGAATAAGTGTATACTATTAACTCTACACACAGTACAATATACTGCATAAACAAGCATTTCAAAACTTCAAATGTTTCCAAAATTATCTAAAATGCCAGATTCATTAATTAAGAATGGAATGAATATTGTGTATCTTTTTGTCAAAGTAAAAATGTGTGTTAAAAGCACAAGGAAAACATGTAGGTCCTAGGCGCAGTGTGAGGCAAAGCTATTAGTTACTCTATGTGCTGCCCGACATAAGTTTCATGTCACCTTGTATTAAAGTTCTCCTTACACACTCATCCAACAAGCAGACCCACCCTGTACTATAAACAGGGTAGTAAAACTGATTATCCAACAGCATGTAGGTTTGAAAGATTTTTAATACAGCTGATTATCTGAACAGCAACTGAGTCACTGATTTAGCAATCTGTGACGTTAAAAAACTGAAATTGGTTTCTTTCTGAATCATCACTAAAATGAACAGTACAGGAATGGAAATACTCTTACCCACCCCATCCTTTGAAAATGTAAATACATTTGAGCAAAAGAAAAGGAAGATGACACCACTGTACATTCTTGTGAAAGTTTACAGTATATAAAATCATACAATGACCTCTTCCCCCCCCCCCCCCCCCATTACAACTCTGTAGATAACGGGAGACTAGGACAGAAGAGCAATTCTCTGAATTTGGCATTTCCAACCAAAATCTAAATGCTATCTGCCTGCCTGCGTGTTTTTTCTTGAGTGCTCTCAGCATTACTCTTAACGGAAAGCCTGTTTAATCCTAGAACCAAAGTAAATGGAGTACTTCTATTTGGTTTGCTGTGGTCTGTGGATATTTGGCCCATGGTTTCCTGGAGCAGTCGCACTTCGATATACAGTACAACCTGTGTAGCAACAGTTTTTTGAGGAGCAGGTCTGGTGTACTAATCCAGGAAATCAAGCTGATGGAAGACGTTCTTGCATAACACAAGTACACAGTAGGTAGTTAATAAATGCAGTTCTTCCTGTCCTGTATGTTGCTATTGTTTTCCACCCAGATAGTCTAAAACTGCATGCAATAAGATTAAAGAATCATCTAATCATAAGTGATACCAGACAGGGCAATACTGATGCCAAGAAGATTTCAGAATAGACAACATACATTCTTAGAAACCTTTTTCAACAATTGTTTTAAAACATATTTTTAAAAATATACTGCATATTGTACCAGGTCTTGATAATTTGAACATAAGTGACCATTTCAAGCAAAAAGTGCTGGTTATAGCAGATTAATTCAAGTATCTGCAACTTAACCAAGCGCAGAGCAGAGTATACTGCACCAATGCTGCCGTCCATCCACTGCACTCCATATCTCAAAAAACGAGAGGCGTTATGTCGTGAAGCCGAAAAAACCTGAACAATCTGTTTTGGCAAAACGTTCCACCTTCCTTTACTGGAACGTGTTCCTCTTGTTCAGCTGAGCAGCCCAGTCTGTTCCTGCTCACATTGAACAAGTAGAACGTGTCCTGGTCTGTGTGTCTTAAGAAATTATGCCTTATTAAAGAAGTGAATGTCACGCAGGTGAAGCAAATCTGTGAGTCTTAGGGTCAAGGTCACACTGGGGCTTCCAGGTTTACAAATAAGTGTTTAGTATAATAATAATAATAATAATAATAATAATAATAATAATATGATCATTTACTTATAGAATTTAAACAATAAAGGAAGTAGTGTTCCCCTTATTTAGTAACAAATAAAAAATTAACTAACTACTCAAGTAACAACAAAGCAGATGTACAGAATAAACAAATGTACTGAATACATTTAGTGGCCAACCAAGTTTAGACCTTTAGTGACAAGTCAATACTTTAAAAGGTAATCTACAATTCATAATTAATTTTCTTCTTTATACCTAAGCCTGCTGTACAGTATCTTGAACGCATGAGTTTCGGAATCCACACTTTTTTCCCCGCGTCTGTCGACAAGTATCTGCGTCTTCTGTACATCCGGCACTTTTTTTTTTTATTCTCGCTTCTCTGTGGAAATGTGTGCCATTTCTGAATCAGCTGGAGACTGATGTTACGGATCTGGAACAGCTTTGGTTTCAATTTTGCTCAGCAGGGAACAGCATCTTCACAACTGGCTTCAGAGGAGACTCAGATTAGTCAAACCCAAATAAAATGCACACTTCCACGAAAAGTCCCACATGAGCACAAATACGGCTTGTGTCTAGTACTTAAGATTGCAAGTCCAACCATACAGAAACCTTAGCTTGTGATTGACAATGGATAAACGTTGTCTTACATTAAAGTACCTTTCTTAAATGGAAGATTGACAGCCATGGTTGCCATACAGTAGAAAACTACACACACAAAACACACCCATCCACTGACAAAATGGCATGTGTAAAGTATGATCACAATTGAACCGAATAGGCAGACTCCTATTGTATCTCCTTTTTACACAAAAGCTTGCTCTGAATGCCCAAAGCAAGTGTTCACACCCAAAACTAGTCACACTTTTGCTTATCAACCCATTACAGACACATCTTATCCTGCTTTATTCTATCTATTGACTGCTGCCCTTAAAGATAACATTTGACAGCGTAAAAATTCTATGCATTAAAAAAAAAAAAAACCCCACCCCTCCAAATGAACTCTTTTTGAAGCACAGCATTTATGAATCGGAATGAACAGGGATCAGGGGGTGTGTGTAAAAATGTTACGGTACGATTAAATCAGAAGAAACATTTCATTCTAGTCCCAATTGTGCGATCTTGGTAACCTTTATGGGGTGGTACAGTGAGTAAAACCATCTAGTTCTGGGGGTCAGATAAGCAGGAATTGATTCCTAAACAAATGCTTCAGGGGTGTTTGCTGAATCATAGATGACCTACAGTATATTACACCAAAATACTCCAAAGTACACTGAACATGGTATACATTGTTCCGCGTTTCCGGTTTATTCCAAATTTTACCGAAAAACTACAGGTACATTTTTTTTTTTTTTTTTAACTGAACATCGTTCTTTATTGATTTATATCTGATTTTTCTGATCGTTCTCTGTTCAGACACACTAGGTAAACTACACAAGGACTAAGATACAGCAGGTCATCTGAGTACAAGTAATTTGTTGTAATGTTAGGTTTAATATCAATGTTCTGTCTAATGTTTATCTTTGGGTTTTTAATAGGGTCAGAATATTCGATTATGCCGAAGCTAGCTGAGTTCGGCATTTGACAGGGATAGGCCTACTATATTCTGCCTTCTATAGTAGTTCAATTTTTAGGTAAATGATCCAAGATTTGTCATTGAGTGGAGCCTGTGTTGTGTCCACAAAACTATTCTCGTTTTCATTTTAAATCAATGGGCCTGGCAACGCTAACACAGATGGCACTAAACACAATTTACTGTACAGACATTAAGAACCCAGTGGTTTAGATTAAAATAGACAGTTTCAATAATTAATATTAAGAATTAATAGACAAAGACTTAAGCTTTTATATAAGTTAATGTGCACATTTGCATGCTGAAAATAACTACTGTACAGTACATGGTTACATAAGTGTAGTTTATTTTAGGTAGTGTAAATAGAAAGAAACAAAAATTACGTATGCAACACGTGAATTGGCATTCTATTTATTATATTTTCTCAGGCACTTCCTTTCCAAGAAATGTGTATTTATTTATGTATTCTTGTTTATAACAATCCCCAATTCACAAAACTCCTCTGTAGACAAAGGAACACAGTATTTGAAATATCGCACCACCAGATCTTAAAGAGTTTAAAATCATGTGTGCTGCTTGATGAAAAACAGTTGCACATTATCCTAAAACTAAGCTGAATATTGATTTCAATGTTATTAATTTAAACCAAGACAGTGTCATTATAATGCAACAATTCCATAAAATATACTATATTATACTATCATATTGTGCACAGGTACAAGTATATATGTTACATTAAAATCTTAAGATGTCAACATTTACCAGGTAAATGTCCAAAATAAACATGATAATGCTTTACTTCTGACATTTACCGGTAAACCTCAGGAATAACCAAGTGCCTTTACCAATAAGCTTTGGTAAATGTCTGAAAAGCCACATATTCCTTCAGAATTTCGGACATTTACCAATAAGCTTCAGTAAATCATTCGATTAAACAGTAAATGTCCGAAAAGCAAAATATTTCTTCATAATTCCAAACATTTACCACCTTACTTGGTAAATGTTGACATTTACCAGTAAAACGTAAGATTTACCAGATTCTGACTTTTACGGTAACACATATACTGCTGATCCAGTAGACCTCTTTCAACAGTTGGATGTTTTTTTTTGTTTAAGGTGCTTTGACCTGAGTTCAGAGGTTGCTGTTCAGTTATAGTTAGACATATGTGATATAGCGCTAACCATTCAAAGTGTCTGTTGGAGTTTCAGTGCCATCTAGTGAACACCCACTCTGTTTTACCAGCAATACAAAAGGAAACTATCCACAGTTGGTGTTCGCTCCTGTAGATGGTGCTATCACTTACGAACAAAGACACACTGACTAAGCTTCTGTATTCAGGCCAAATTGCCTAATTGCTTAAAAAAAAAAAAAAAAAAAAAAAAAGGACAATGGCACTGTATTCCTTTAAGATCTGCACTTGACATATCACAAATAATAATATAGTATAGTTTCACAATCTTTGGGATCAAAATATCTAATTTAGATTGCTCTGCAATATAAAGTACTAACAATAAATTGTATGATGAGTTCTCACAATATTACTGAAAGTGTGATTCACTTAAGCATTTTACAGTAGTGATTTTGTTATCTCTGATGCCAGTTCATTCCCAGTGGGATAAGCAAGTACAGTAATACGTCTTATGTACAGTCACAGTAGTATAGCCAATACCTGTAGCATAGCATGCTCCTTAATGTTACATTTAAAATGCTTGTTTCAAGGACAGTAAATTGTACAGTATAATAACCATAATTATGAATATATATATATATATATATATATATTATATATATATATATATTTTAAACATAACACAATATCAAGTCTAATACATTTGTGTGTTTATTTATCCTACTGAGAGTATCTATTTGATATACTGGTTCAATAGCCTGGTTTTGCGACTTAATACCATTACACAATTATTCTAATTAGTAATATAGGACTTAACACAGATGTATACAATGCCACTTTTTAAACAGCAGTGTATTTAAAACGACCGACAAGATAAACATTGATAGAAAAGAACGCTGCCGATTGCCTTACAGCATCAGTAATAAGCTACAGAACAATTCTTGAATTCCATGGCCAGAAAGAACTAGACACTGGGTGGGTGGGAAGCAGGTCTATATTTACAATTTAACAACTGAAATGAATGAGAAGACAGCTACGGTAAGCTTCTTCCTGTCAAGCTAAAATGGCATTTTATTTATATAAAGCTATTTAGAGCAATAGTGCTTATAAACAGTGCGTTTATTAGTCTTAAGCAAATGCAACAGTTCTGTATGCACAGCAAATGTACTATAAAAACATACTGACGAAAAACTGTGACCTAGACTTACCTTCTGGAATCTGACATTTCTCTAAATTTCTTGGTCATCCTCATAAAATTCATGAGGAAAAATATTCCTGGTAAATTCCCATCATTACAGTTATGCAGTTTCCAATCAGTTCAACCATCTTTAGCTGAACTGATTCGAGGCTGTTTGCCTAAAGTGCTTCCCCACATATGATTCAGTCTCCTTGACAAACACACAGTATTGTACTGTATGAGTCATCAAACGGCCATTCTGCATTTACAGGCCTGTAGTGTCAGTACACCGCATTCACATCCTGCTTTGCAGACTGAAGTGTGGAGGCAGGGTGAACATTAGGCTAAATAAATGAAAATATCAGCCTGAAATCTCAGAAATCATAACCCTCCTCCACAAAGAAATGATCAAACACTCAATGTTCATTGTATGGGGCATAACTCCAAATCAAGACGGTACTAGTACTTTAATTTGCATATATATATATATTTTTTTACAGTTTTAAATTCAAGGCTCGGTTAAAAAAATATCTTGATAATACTATTTCTTTTTTTTTTATCCTAATTTCAGGTCAAGGTAAATAATAACAATGCAAGAAAGCAGATTCATTTTAGACTAGTGCTTCTCAAACTGGGACTGGGGAGTGCAGAATGTATCCGGGGGGGTGGGGGGAAGGTTCAGGATTTTATTCATTTATTTTTAAATTACCCCGCACATCTTAACCTATATATATTAACTTGACACTTGGCACTGTGTATATGACTGGTGCCTTTTATTATTATTAATTTCTTAGCGGACGCCCCTATCCAGGGCAACTTACAATTGTTACAGGATAACATTATTTTTACGTACAATTATCCATTTATACAGTTGGGTTTTTACTGGAGCAATCTAGGTACCTTGCTCAAGGGTACAGCAGCAGTGTCCCCCCAGTGTAAGCTTGCACATTACTGGACCAAGTCTGCTGCCATCTGGTGATGTACATTGGCTTATTAAGCTTTGGATACAATTGGTAAACTATTATTTGCAGTGTTAAGTTTTTGCAAAAAAAACATCAGTGAATTATTTAATTGCTTTACATTTGTACAGATGGGGGGGGGGGGGGGGGGGGGTGTTGGGTGCGTCGTCAAGTACCACAGACAAGAGGAAGGGGGGCGCAGTCCAAAAAGTTTGAGAACCACTGCTTTAGACTAAACAAATCAGTCATCACCCATCAGGCTACTAAATGCCCCACTGGTTAGTGGACAATAGTTTTCTTCTGATTCATTTTAGCTAGATTGCATTCCCATCAGTGTGACACTTACTATCTGGTCTGCCTGTTTTTCACAGATTTTGTCTTGCTCAAATTTAAGTGGCTCCCCTAAATTTACATGGTTAAATGAAATTAGATCATTAACTCCTTTGCAGCCTCTATCGGCGATGTTCAATTCCCCTAGTAACCTTTGAGTAGATGTCATCAGGAATGTTTGATTTCCCTCTATGAGTCCCTTATTACATGTGTATCTATGTCGTTCCATCAATAAACTGCACCACACTTTGTATAGAGACAGTCAAGTCCTGCCAGACTTGTCTGTTTACTTCTACAGCTTGATTGACAGGTCATTTGCTTTGAAGATATTGCATGTGTAATATCCCCATGTACAGTAATCTCTGTGTATATATTTTCAGTTTCTTATATCCTATACTTTATATAATCTGTAAAAATAATAACTATTTGTTTATGTTAGTGTGATAGTTACAACGATTATTATACAGACATATACATGTCAAATGCAGACAGAATGTATTGCAAGTAGGAGGAGATGCTAATAATGATTAATATTTTTTCTGCATTACGGATGGATACAACGTAATAATCAAATGCAGAAAGTACAGCGATGAGAGAGAGAGAGAGAGAGAGAGAGAGAGAGAGAGAGAGAGAGAGAGAGGAGAGAGAGGAGAGAGGAGAGAGAGCGCACCTGTCCAGGTTTGACCCAGAGTCAGGGAATTTGCATCTGTGTCCAGGTGGCAGGAATTAACAAGCCCTGACACCAAACAAACACCAACCTTCCTATAATATTTCCATTGACATACATTAGTTGCTTAAACGATTTCCACTGTCTTATTAGAAATATACTGTTTAGTACTGATCTGTACATTCTACTTTGTCCCCAGCACTTGAATAATGCAGAGGACAACGAACATATCCACGTGATGTAAACGATCCAAGTGAGGGGCTGCAGTCACGTGACCCCAGCAGGCTACATACTAGAGGTCAAAACAACCAAACAGTATATTCCACAGGAAAATGTAATGTATTTGCAAGCACAAAGCATACTTCTTACCTTCATACTTCGGTACATGTTACCAATTAAGAAAATATATGTTTTCAATAGTTTTTTACAAAATACAGTACTAAATATGAATTATATCCAGTATTTCTATGTTGTTCGTATATAAACGTTTAACATCTTTTGTTCTATCGCAATTAAAGCAATGTAGGCCTATATTTAATATAGAAGCTTTGTATGGGGATAAAAAATAAATAAATAAATTCTGTAAAAAGACTTCCTGTAAAATCAGCTTCAGCAAGTGACAAGACTATGCTGTACAAAAAGGAGCACAGCATTAACAATATCTAAGGTACGTGCATAGCGATTTCTGTTCAGTTTTCAAGCAGCCTAAAATTAGAAGTAGATTAATAGTTTGCAATTATTGTGCATTTAAATGTTATAAATGATGATGTTTCCGTGATTTCATATTGAAGATCAGTAAAATAATTAATGTAGCATAATGCACTCTGTTAATGGTAAATGCATATTTTATGTAAGGACTGGGAATCACCAACCCTCATAATTGTGTTAAACTGTATTACAGTATACTGCAGTTTTGATAGGAAGGCTGACTGAGAAATATGTCCGGGTTTGGTCTGTGGAAAAGGTGGCAACCGTAGGTGGAGCGCTAGTTATAAATGCTATAGTGTATTGAGGTGTGTGCATGTGTATATGTATGTTTGTATGTATATGTGTGTGTGGCTGTTTGTTCAGGGGTAGGGGGCCCGCAAGTGTATGCTTGCCTAGGGCCCAGTGATGGGTTAATCCAGCCCTGCTTAGACCACGTTCACACTATTGGGCTGGCCCAGGGCCACCGCATACTTAGGTCTGCAACTCTGTTCACTGAAAAGCAGGCCTAAAATGTGGCAAATTTTTTATGAAACGATAGCCTGCACTCAGAATGGAAAAGCTACTGGGATATACAGTAATCCTTCATTTGTAACAGATGTTTCTTATCAATATATATTTTTTCAGTGCAGCACAGTAGCAATTTTATGGTATATATTTTAAAAAAAGATATATTATTGACTATTTTGACAATGTTATGGTGCATCAACGATCTTAATATTTGTGAATGAGAACAGTATTTTATATGTGTGTAAAAGGAAGCAGCTAAAAGAAATGATTAGCATTTTAATGTAAAGACACACACTTCTGTAGCTATCATTGCATGCAAAATAAACAATGGTGGTATGCCAAGTCACCAGTATTATTGATCATTAATGAGATCTACAATACTCCAGTTTTTATATTTATCACAGTTACTAAATAACAGGTTGATCCACTGCCGTCTTGGCTATCAGAGCATTCACTTTCT
Organism: Acipenser ruthenus; assembly: GCF_902713425.1. Classification (NCBI taxonomy): domain Eukaryota; kingdom Metazoa; phylum Chordata; class Actinopteri; order Acipenseriformes; family Acipenseridae; genus Acipenser; species Acipenser ruthenus. Next base: position 50,512,976 of record NC_081194.1, on the reverse strand, counting down.
ATTTACCTTTCTCGCGCATGTGGGAGTATGGGAGTGTCTACTGAGCTATGTAATCAAATTGATCATGTGATACGAAAAGGCGGACCTAAGTCTGCTTTGCGTTCATATACAGCGCCTTGCAAAAGTATTCAGACCCCTGACCAATTCTCTCATATTACTGAATTACAAATGGTACATTGAAATTTCGTTCTGTTTGATATTTTATTTTAAAACACTGAAACTCAAAATCAATTATTGTAAGGTGACATTGGTTTTATGTTGGGAAATATTTTTAAGAAAAATAAAAAACTGAAATATCTTGCTTGCATAAGTATTCAACCCCCACACATTAATATTTGGTAGAGCCACCTTTTGCTGCAATAACAGCTTTAAGTCTTTTGGGGTAAGTATGTACCAGCTTTGCACACAGTGTCGGAGTGATTTTGGCCCATTCTTCTTGGCAGATTTGCTCCAGGTTGTTCAGGTTGGTTGGACGACGCTTGTGGACCACAATTTTCAAACAGTGCCACAGATTCTAAATGGGATTGAGATCAGGACTTTGACTGGGCCACTGTAGGACATTCACCTTTTTGTTCTTGAGCCACTCCAATGTTGCTTTGGCCTTGTGCTGGGGATCATTGTCCTGCTGAAAGGTGAATTTCCTCCCAAGCTTCAGTTTTTTAGTGGACTGCAGCAGGTTCTCTTGCAGTATTTCCCTGTATTTTGCTCCATCCATTCTTCCTTCAATTTTAACAAGATGCCCAGTCCCTGCTGATGAGAAGCATCCCCACAGCATGATGCTGCCACCACCATACTTCACTGTAGGGATGGTGTGTCTTGAGGCATGGGCAGTGTTAGGTTTGCGCCACACATAGCGCTTTGAGTTTTGGCCAAAAAGCTCTATCTTGGTCTCATCTGACCACAAAACCTTTTCCAACATCGCAGCTGGGTCACTCTCATGCTTTCTGGCAAACTCCAGACGTGCTTTCAGATGGTACTTTTTGAGTAACGGCTTCTTTCTTGCCACCCTCCCATACAGGCCAGTGTTATGCAGCGCTCTTGACTGGTGCACCATTACTCCACTCCCAGCCACTGAACTCTGTAGCTCCTTCAAAGTGATTGTTGGCCTCTCTGTGGCTTCTCACAAGTCTCCTTCTTGTTTGAGCGCTGAGTTTGTAGGGACGGCCTTTTCTTGGCAGTGCCTGGGTGGTGTGATGCAGCTTCCACTTCCTGATTATTGATCCAACTGTGCTCAATGGGATATCCAAACACTTGGGTATTATTTTGTACCCTTTCCCTAATCTATGCATTTGTATTACTTTATCTCTAACTTATGTAGAATGCTCTTTGGTCTTCATTTTCCTTCAGATTCACAGCCTGACCAATGATCCTTCAACAGTGGGGTTTTATCCAGAAAATGTGACAGCAACTTTAATGGTTCACAGGTGGAGGCCAATGGTAAGGTAACTGTGTCCTCGTTAGGGCAATTTCTTTCATCGGTGTAAACTGGGAGCTTCCACAGCAGAAGGGGTTGAATACTTATGCAAGCAAGATATTTCAGTTTTTTATTTTTCTTAAAAATATTTCCCAACATAAAACCAATGTCACCTTAAAATAATTGATTTTGAGTTTTAGGGTTTTAAAATAAAATATCAAACAGAATGAAATTTCAATGTACCATTTGTAATTCAGTAATATGAGAGAATTGGTCAGGGGTCTGTCCACTACTATATTGGAATTACAAAAAACAGACTGAAGCAATAGAACTGAACTGCTATTGTTAAATAACTGACTGCAGTACTACCGTGCCAGACATTGTGGTCACATTTTATGCAAATATACATGTAGGCCTACCTGTTGTTCACCAACAACGCAGCAACAATACCTACAGAGTATGCATAAATAGTTATTTGGCAAAAATTCAGTTTTTTTTTTGTTCTTCTAGTTTTACCTTGAGTGTTAAATTTGAATAGTTTACCAAATAGCCTGTATTTCAAAAATATGTTTTCACATGGAAGTGTTCAGCTAGGTCTCAAATGTATATTTCCACTCTAATGCATCATGTGTATATTTACATGCTTTTTGTCCGAACAGCAATTTCTCAAAAAAAGAAAAAAAAAGAAAACCAGAACACAGAAAGCACTCAATACTAGAACTTCAGCATATCTCCTGTACAGTAATAATGAACATTGATCTAACACAGAAATTACACAAAAACTTGAACTAAGCTGTGTTTGATGACCTAAAACTACAGTTCTGTCAAAACAGTAACCTTTACACACATCTTAAAACAGGAAGTGGAAACCTATAAATAGACTAATGTTAATAAAGACCCAATTACCTATATTTATTACATTAGCTCCTACCATTAAAATACCTTATTTTTAAAAGGGCATTGTCTTTTGATATTATTAAGCAGGATACAGCACAACTTTGCCGGATTCAATTTAAACTTAACAGTATGTGCAGACCTGTACATTCCAAGTTTAATAGCCACAGTCTGTCTGCAATTAGTTCATCAAACAGAAGTTGTGGAAACAAAACACTTCAGATGATTTATACATTCCATAAGCATTTTGCAGCTATTCAGCTGTGAGCTTAGATACGTTCGTCTGAGTAAATTAGACAAACCACGCATCTTTTACAGAGGTCACATAATGTAATCAAAGCACAGTCATAGTAAAACTTGCAATGGTCTTATTTTCCATCCCGCTTAACAAAGTTTGTTTTTCAAAAAGTAATAAAAGCTATTATATTGCTCTGAACGCAGGCAGAGACAGCATAGCAGCAGTTACAGGGGGTGTGGTTGTGGCCCCTGTGTGTGTGTGTGTCTTTATCAGCAAGTCCTTACAATATGTAACATGTTAAAATAGAAAAATATCCGAGGAGTAAAGAATAAGTTATATTAGTTATATATATTAGTGTTGTAAATCGAACCTTGACGTTGACATCGATTTTCATGCAAATTCTAACGACGATTAATCGATCATTATCGAGTTAAAATGCTTATTACTTTTTTTTTTTTTTTTTTAACTTCTCACAGTAACAGTTTAAAGAAACAGTAAGTCCTATTTTTATAGAATATGATATAAAAACAAATTCAAACAAATCCCAATGTTTTAAGACACTTTTGATAAATACATTGGCATTTAAATATAGCACTCTCCAATTTTCATATTCCTGCAGTCACTAGCCTTTGCCTTGTTTTGTGTATAATTTGACAAATTTCCAGTGTAAACATAATGGTAAATTAAGAAAAACAATTTAAATAAACCAACCACACTGTCCAAAGGAGAAAAAAAACAAGGTTTGAAAACTACATTAACATTATGGCCTATTCACATGGAAATAATTCTCTCATTTTTTTTAAATTTGCTGTTGGTTACAATTGATGAATTACGTGGACCAGCTTCTGCTAGCGAAAGCAGCAGTCCTTTCCAGTGTGCCGCGACTAGAGAGATGCATTTCACTTTCAGCTGTCATACTTTAATCAACACTTTACATGACTTTGCATAGCCACTCAGATTTGCATTACCTTCAGTGAATATAACTATATCCTCATTTTTCCAAACTGTACATTAGAGCTAGCCTACCCTTTCCTGCGACAGAACTTTCGACAGCGACAACTCCGGCTGATAATTTTATTTTGTGTCTCCATACTTGAATATGTATAATATCTCTTTCATACATGTATGTGGATTTATTATTAATTGACTTACTGCCCACATCGCAACCAAGATATGTAGAATATCTCTCTCATACATGTATAGGCCTAATCAATACCACTTTGCTACCAAAAATGCGTCACATACTGGAGTGCTCAGAGAAGCGTTTCGCCCATGTGAATTCGCTTACACTTACACAGTACATTACTAAGGCCCTACCTATTTTATGGACTGTGAAAGTCATTCTTCACCGTGAAAACTGTCTATTTTGTGTACTTTTACCCTGCACTTAAATCCAATTAAGTTATGTGTATCGGTCCAGGTTCCTGATGTGATTATAAGCTTGTTTCAATTTCAAAAAGAAAACTGGATTTATTGATTGACACTTAACAGTAGCCAATAACCACTCTGGGCTCCACTCACCGATTGGTAGATATGGGCATCCGGGGCGAGTTTAGTATCCTAGGAGATCTCAACCAATACTGTTAAGCGAGTGAACATTTTGCGAGTGTCCAAAATGAATAAAAAAAAACATCTACAATAAATACTGCAGTGGATCATGCACAATAATTTAGCATTTACTGGTGGCAAACTATTTTGTACAACCGGCAATGTTTAATTGAATAACATACATAAAGCTACGATCCAGCATTTCAAAAACGAAAAAGGTTGCAGATAGTGTCTTGCTTCAAAACGAAAAGGTTAAAAAAAAATTCTAACACAGCGGCACGTGACCGCGTAGTTTCGCTCAAGACAGACAGCTACAGTTGGGACTGATTTAAAACAAAAGTATATGTACAATGATTTCCATTACACGAGAGTAGATGTTAAAACTTCATGCTGATTTGAACTTGGCTCTCGCCAAGATAAGCACCAACTAAGACTTAGCTTTATAGTAAACTAATGTGATTCATCGGTGTCTCCATCATTTGCGTTTCCTTCCATATGATGATGTAGATATCCTTCTGTCTGGTGTTGATGGCTGAAGTGTAATGCTGGCTCCAGGGATCAGCTTATTTGTCTCCCTGGCGCATCAGCACACACAATGGCTGCGTTGCTGGCTCTGGGGATCAACCACAGTGCGATCTCCCAGCACATCAGCATGACAGCCGTCTGGACTGAGCAAAGTAGGGTACATCTCTGGGGTCTTCAAGTGGGCACCTTCCATCCTCTGTGTTTCGTCGACTAGCCCACAACACCTCATGAGGGCTCGACAGTGATTCTGGCGTCCCAGTATCACCCCCCCTCCAGCTTACTTACCCGTACATCAGCGTTTCTTTCTTTCTATTGTGCTTGAGATCCCCAGCCAGAATCTTTCCATCTCAACCACAGCCAGTTGCTGCTCCTCTCTGCTGCTTCAGATAAGTTCTTCACTGTGCGACACAACTCTTGGCCACTGAATCCGACGTCTCTGAGAAACCGGGTTGTAGAGTGTGCCACAAATCCTCGACAACCCACCTCCACTGGGTAAACCCGGACTCTCCATCCTCGCTGTTCCGCTTCAGTGGCTAGTTGAGCATTCCGCAGTTTCTTCCTCTCATACGCCTCATCTACAGCATCCTCCCATGGCACTGTTAACTCTACCAGGTGAACAAGGCGTGCTGATCCAGACCACAAGACAATATCTGGTCGAAGGTTAGTGGTGGCAATCTCAGGTGGAAAAATAAGCCGTTGACCAACATCTGCCAGCTTTTTCCAGTCTCTAGCAGCTTCCAGTTGTCCTGGGGCGAGGATTGGTTTTAACACCTTTTCTTGGTGGTTGCTCTCCTGGGCATAGGAATGTTGTCTTTTGTGTGTAATGTTTTGATGGAACAGGTGGCAACTTATTGGTCATGTTACGCTTGTCTTCCAATGCTAAGGCCAAACATTGCAGCACCTGGTCATGGCGCCAAGTAAACCGTCCTTGGCTAAGAGCCACCTTACATTCTGTCAAAATGTGCCTTAATGTTGCAGGTGATGAACACAAAGGACATGAGGGATCCTCTCCTACCCAGAGGTTCTGTGGTGATGGGAGAACATCATATGTTGACCTGATGAGGAAACTGATCCTGCTCTGTTCCATTGACCATAGGTCTTGCCAGCCAATCTTGCGTTGTTCCACACTCTCCCATCTCATCCATTCTCCCTGCTTGGCCTGGGAAACGGCCTTCACGCACCTCATCCTCTCCTCCTGCTTTTGCACCTCGTTGACTACCAGCTTCCTCCGTTGAGCTGGGGCTGCCTTGTGCCATGTAGGAGGAGCGGAACTGAGACCAAGACCCCCTCTTCCATGCTGAACCTGCCCTATGATATCACCAATTCGAAGGGCAGCCTTTGCATCCTCCACAGCTTTCTTTGTCGCCCACTTTCTTCCAGTTTTCAACACAGGTGCTGCCTCTCTTACGTATCTGTCGCGTGACTCTACTAATGTCATTTCCAGTCGGACCTTGGCGCACTTAAACTCCTCAGTTAGAGCAGAGACTGGTAGCTGCAGTATTCCTTTACCATAAAGTCCCACTCTGCTGAGGCAGTGTGGAACTCCCAACCATTTCACTGTATACTTTTATTTGAATAAACAGAGAACAAATTGTGAAAAATTATTATTATTATTATTACTATTATTACTGTTATTATTACTACTATTATTATGAGGGCGCAGTTATTAAAAATGCTTCCGGGAAAATAAACTGAGGACAAAGTTCGGAAAAAAAGATTGTGCAATTGTAATAACAACAACAACAAGTCCTTTTCTTTGGTAATTGATTTGAATATTTCCAGATATTGAGCAGTTATTAAAATGCTTCTGGGAAAGCTGCCTTGTAATTGGACAGCAGAAGCAGTGTGACCTTCGGAAGAGTGACAGTTGTCACAGGTGGTTTGAAGTGGCAACTTCAGACCCGAAGAACACACAGTACTGCGAGTGAAATTATAATTGCGCTGCTTGCGCGTTTATTAAATTAACAATATAAAAGGTTTAAACAAAACACAAACACTTTGACAAAACGGCGCGGTGGCCAAACGAACAAACAAAACACTAAGACAAACAAATATCGTGCTAGTTTAAACTAGCACGCGTAGCAATTGTTTTCTTTCTTTTAGTATTTTAAATTCTCTCCTCTCCACACCCGTTCTCCACTTACCAAACACCCGACCCCGAGTGAGTGCTTTGTGCCTCTCTCTCATATTCATATATATATATATATATATATATATATATATATATATATATATATATATAGAGAGAGAGAGAGAGAGAGAGAGAGAGAGAGAGAGAGAGAGAGAGAGAGAGAGAGAGAGAGAGAGAGAGAGAGAGAGAGAGAGACAGCAAGATTCAATTACTAATTAATCATTCACTTGAATCTTGGCACGTGAACTAATCTGTGCAATCCCTGTGCTCACATACTATCACATACAACTATATATTTTAAATCACTCATGCTACACAGACCCATTTATATCCCATGCACCAATACCTATACACCAACATTAGGAGGCTGTGTGGTCCAGTGGTTAAAGAAAGGGGCTTGTAACCTGGAGGTCCCCGGTTCTAATCCCACCTCAGCCACTGACTCATTGTGTGACCCTGAGCAAGACACTTAACCTCCTTGTGCTCCGTCTTTCGGGTGAGACGTAATTGTAAGTGACTCTGCAGCTGATGCATAGTTCACACACCCGAGTCTCTGTAAGTCGCCTTGGATAAAGGCGTCTGCTAAATAAACAAATAATAATAATAACATTATCACACCACACGCAACATATAACACATAACACACACATGGAGGGGGCACATTGCCACAGGGTCCAGTAATTTCACATAGATGACCAGTCACAGCCATTATTTCCGTGCTTTGCAAACCAGAGATCAACAATAACTGGATTTTAATAATTACAGTTAATTAATTTCAATAATAATTACAGTGACTGTAGACATCTCAGAGGTGCTTGTATTTTCCGGGACAGTCTGATTTAGCCATTCCTCAATTGACATCTTATTAAAAAGGTTGAAATTTACTTCAAACAAAATTTTGTTAATAGCTGATGGAGTGATTTTGTTTGATTTGTTTTTGTGATGCGGTTACAAAGATTCTAAGGGCATATATCAGGGATTATATCCCTCTAGCTCAACCATATTTAGAATGCACGGAATCTTTAGAGGTCGGCACGGGTAGAAAATCCGGAACCTGGTACCCGCAGTGAAAAATACCCGCATACCCGGATCTTTTTTGGGTAATTAAACACACATTAAATGTTTTAAGTCCATGATACATATTTAAATACCATATAGTAAACATACATTTAGTCCCTTCAGATCTGTAGACTTGTGTAACCTCTCTCAGTACTGGAAACATTGAAATCATAATAATAATAATAATAATAAAATACCTTCATGGCGATCTTTCTTGCAAAGACGCCGGCATATCTAAATATATATATGCTATACATGCGCTCGCTTATATAAATAAAAATTAGGGCTGTCACTCGATTAATTTTTTGATCGGTTAATTTATGGGCATTAGTTGATTAACTGGTAGATTAAAAATTGGTAGATTAATCCGTCCACATTTTTAATAAAGGTAACGATTTCCTGCATAGTAACACTTAAAAATATCAAAAGTATCTTTAAAAAAATAAGCCCAATTGGAATTTTGTCTTTTTAAAAGCATTTGTATTATTATTTGTATTTTTAGTAAATGTAACAAATTTTCACAAAACCACCGTTCTTTCGGGCCACTGGCACTCACATACTAGTACCTGAAAACACAAGACAGCTGAGCTGCATTTCCAACATCGGTTGTTTCACCTACCTATAGAAATGTACTTGGCTTCCTGTACTACTGCTTTTATTGCATCTAGCAGAACCTGAGACACTGAAGAGTTTAAGTCGTTCTGAATCTTTAGAGGAATACTATATTTGTGGTGTACACCTCCCTTTTTTAACAATCTCCAACTTTTCTGAGAAAGTTCTTCTTGAAAATGGATTTGTAACCAAATCGACTACGATGTCTCCGCTGTCCAAGGACATCATTTTTTTTTTTTTTTTTTTTTTTTTTAATTTGTAAAAATCAGTTCAAAATATTACTTTGAAGTTCTCAATATAATTCTCAATAACGATCTCTATAATAAGCAATATCGCACAAAATTTGGCTATTCTTACACCACTTACCCTAGCAGTGGTTCCTAACCTGTGGTCCACAAACAACTCCCAAACTTTGGTTACACAATTCTTGCAAAAAATAATTTCTACACAATCACATGTTGTGCTACTAATATTACTAAGCAACACAACAAATAGGTTTAACCACGTGATATAATAAGATATGTATGTAGTCTGCATGTTCCCCCTTTATCTGTTTTCTTTTATTACGGGTGTGTTTATAAAATTAATAGCTCCCTTTGATGCAATACCAAGCATCGCCTTCAAATATTTGCCCACAAGAAGAAGAAATGTCACACAGCAAAGGCCGGCATCATCGTTTAGCACAACGAAATCATCAAAAGGTAGGTCATTGTACATCTCAATTGTATTTGTAAGGGGTTACAATGTTTATTTATATGGTGGTGGGAAAGGTATTTAAGAATTGAAGGGGATCAATTAAGGGTGGGACTATAAAAAGGGAAGCAGCCAGCAGTTAAGGGGAGGAGCCCGGGCCAGAGACAGAGGCGGACGCGGCGCCAGAGTGGCGAGGTGGAGGAACGGGTGCCGCCGGCTGTACTACAGAGAGAAAGAAGAAAATAAAAAGTACTGAGTTTTGTTTGAAAACAAATATTAATTGCGAGCAGTGCCAAAGAGGAAGCATTTGTGTGTGTGTTGCCAATTGAAGTAAAGTGCATATTGAAGATTATACGCTGCTGATGACCAGGGGGGAGAAGACGGCCCTCGGGAGAGTTGCAGGGGACGCAGGAGCAGTGTGTTGCAGTTCAAGGCTGGGGTATAAGCCCCATAAGTTAAGTGCTCATGTTTGCTGGAAAAGCATATTTGTGTTTGACTGGGGCTGTAGCCAAACTGAGGTGCAACCATTTATGAAAGCTGACCGTGTATGTAACCTGCAGTAAGGGCGTGCCACCAGGGGGAGCTGGACCAGCCAGGGACGGCTGCGACAACAGGAAGTAGAGCCATTTGGAAGTGGATAAGTGGACCCGTGGAGTAAAAGCCAGCCAGCCACGAGACAGGGCTGTGAAAAGGACTCAGGGCATGTGGAGCCTACATCTGCAGTGGAGAGGCCCCCTGAAGGACCAGGATTCAAGACGACCGGGACCGAGTAGTGCTGCTAGGGCTATTTTGGGGTACTGGGGCGACTGTGTTTGGGGAAGCATTGTGTGATATTTATATGGTATTGTGTGTTCATAGTTTTATAGGGTTTTAGTTAGGGATGCACCGAATCCAGGATTCGGTTTCGGCCCGAATACCTACTTTTTGAGCAGGGATCGGATTCGGCAAAATACTTAGGATTCGGTGAACCGTGCCACCCCTACACGTCACCACTGACCACAGGAAACTCCTGCATCTCCATTCTAACTTTAGGGTTAATAGTCACATGGTTCACAGTCTACTGGGTTTGAAACCAGATTCACTGCAGTTTCTTGTCTAACTCGAACAAATATAGCAAGCCAAAGGAAATGTGCATTTAAAATAAAGTAAATAATACCACTCAGAGACTAGGATGATAAGGAAAGCGTTTTTGTTTCCCTTTAAAATATGACAGTGGGGAAAAAAATTGGTTAATGTTAATCAATACATGGAATACATGATCTACCAGTAATTCGAAAATGACATAATATTTTGAAAACATGGCATGAAAAGAAAGTATCATACAAAATTATTTAAACTATTTATACCAACTCTAATCTGCTGGTAATAAATACTGTACTTGTGGTTCGTATGCATATAGAAATTCAATTTCTCTTTCAAGCCTTAGAATTTTGACCTACAAAGGGTGCTAAAAAGAGACAAGTGAAATTATCTCAAATCAATTCTCCTGTGTACAAGAGACCGGAAACAGGGGATGGGCAATATGACCTTTTCTGAATGTCACTGTTTTTTGTTGAAAGGGATGGTGGCTGGCTGAGGTTGTGGGGCATTAATAATACTGTGATCAATGCTCTGTATTTCAGTTTACTGTGGCTTTAACGGTATTTATTTAACCGGCAACACATTAGGCCTATATAAAACTTTGAATACACTATAATAAATTAATGTTATTACAGCCTAATCACATCAATCATTAACTATAACTAGAGACCCATTAAATTATTTTTTTATAATTTTTCGTTTTATTTTTTACAAATGTCATTTTATTACAGATACACATTAATACAATAACTCAATTAGATGTATATCAATAACAGTATAGTATACATCATGTTTTTAACTATACATATTTTTTTATTGTACACTATCCGATTTTTTAAAACATTTTGACAAACAGACCTTGCACAGAAAAATAATTTAGTTACCATAATTTCTCATAGCAGCTGTAATGGTAACGTACAGTCCCCCATTCTTTTTAATCAACTGCCTAGTTACAGTAAATACTGCCCATGCCCTCTATAAAAATACAATATGATAACACACACACACACATATACATATATATAAACAGTGGTTTGCAGAAATATTCACCCCCTACCAATAATGTCACATTTTGTTGAATTACAAATAATTTATGCACAGTTTTTTAAACAAACTTTTTTTTTATTCAAATCTGTAGTGGTTAAACTGAACGCTGTTATATGAGGAGAAGGTTGAAATGTCAGCAAAACTGGAGAAAATGTACAAAATGAAATTTACTGGTTGCATAAGTATTCAGCCCCTTAAGTCAGTACTTGGTAGAAGCACCTTTTTCAGCAATTACTGCTATGAGTCTTTTTGGATAGGTCTCTACTAGCTTTTCACAGCAGGATGGTGACATTTTTTCCAATTTTTCACAGGAAAATTGCTCCAGTTCTGATAAGTTTGTTGGGGATCGTCGATGGACTGCAATCTTCAAGTCTCGCCATAAATTTTCGATTGGATTTAAGGACTTTGACTGGGCCACTCAAGAACATTAATTTTCTTCTTGTTCAACCACTCCAGTGTGGATTTGGCTTTGTGCTTCGGGTCATTGTCCTGCTGAAATGTGAATTCCTCCCCAGTTTCAGAGTCTTGGCTGACTCAAAAAGGTTTTCCTCAAGGATTCGCCTGTACTTTGCACCATCCATTCTCCCCTCTATCCTGACAAGCTTCCCAGTCCCTGCTGAAGAGAAACATCCCCATAACATGATGCTGCCACCAACATGCTTGACAGTTGGGATGGTGTTGACTGGATGATATGCAGTGTTGGGCTTGCGCCAGACGTAACGCTTGGAATTTAGTTAAATTTTTGTCTCGTCTGACCACAAAACCTTTTTCCACATGTCTGTAGTATCATCCACATGCTTTTTCGCAAACTCCATACGTGCTTTAAGATGAGGCTTTTTGAGTAATGGCTTCTTTCTTGCCACCCGTCCATACAGGCCAGCTTTGTGTAGAGACTGGCTTATTGTTGATGTGTGAACACTGACTCCCATCTCAGACACAGAACTTTGCAGATCTCTCAAATCATTGTTGGCTTCAGAGTTAGATCCCAAACCAGTTTCCTGCTTGCCCGGCTGCTCAGTTTGGGAGTGTGACCTGATCTGGGTAGTGTCTTGGTGGTATGATGCATCTTCCACTTCTTAA